>NW_027622704.1:0-11880 GCF_034508935.2 Berghia stephanieae
CATTTTCAACTTTCAAAAAAATTTGTTTTTTTCAGAACTTTATTCTTTAAAAATCCCGGCCCAATTCCCCGTATTCGAATAAAACAATTTTGTTTTTTAAGGGTAAAAAATGTCGAAAAAATTTTTATGGATTTCCCCTGTTTTTTTTTTACATTATCCTTTTTGAAAAATTGTGCGACAAATAATTAGCCCTGGGGGTAATTTTTGGGGCAAGAGAAAATGGATTATTTTTTGGATTTAAAAGGGCCGGGGGTCCACCAGCAGTCAAGGATTAATAAAAAAAAAAACCTTTTTTTTACCCCCCACCCCACCGTGAGGGGGGAGGGGGGGGGGGGGGGGGGGGGGGGGGTGCATGCCGACGAGAGGGAGACGTTTTTTTGGGTGACCTTGGGACTTTGCATCTCAAGGATGCTGGCAGTTGCGTTGCAGGTGTTCTTAACCCTTAACAGCGAAGTAATTTTTTGCTTTTAGATAGTAGTTTGTTTTATCTTTATTATTGTTAACGGGGAAACGCGTTTCCCCCAAAGAGAGTAGTCAGACTATCGATCGGACTTCAATTGTCTATAATAGTTTTGCCGTTACTTGCTTTTGATGTTTGAAGATTTGGTTTAGGTCAAAGATCGAATTTCGCCGCTAAAAGGTTGCATTGCTCTGGGTTTGCCCCCCCCCCCTCCTCCTTTTTTCTTCTTTTTTTTTTCAACTTAGTATTGTTGATTGCTATTTCCTTTTTTTATGATTAGCAAGTGCCGTAGGAGTCTCACAGGATGCAGGAGTACTGCAATTAACCCTTTGCCCGTGACATTGATTTTTTTTGTTTTCAAATAATAGTCGTCATTTATATTATTTTTTACGCAGAAAAAAAACGTTTCCACCATAAGAGCAGTAAGAATATTGATAAAAGCGCTTTGAGCACGTTGGGTGGATATTGCCCTATATAAAAGCTCAAGTTTTAAAATTGTAATTTGTTTTTTGTCTTTTGATAAAACGGTTAAGATTTTATTTTGGTCCAAGTAGATTGATATTCGCCTTTAAAAGGTTAATGTTGTTTTTTTTTTTTTTTCAGGTTTTTGCTTTTTTTTCAAATGCCTAGTGAAGGAAAAAACAAAACAATCCAATCACCCATGTATCTGCAACAGCAGAACGTTTTCATTTTACAATGAGATGGGAAGGGAAGGATAACACAATGACAAGAGGAGAGAGAGAGAGAGAGAAGAGAGAAGAGATGGGCGGGGAATGGGGGGGGGGGATAGTAAGGGGGAATGGGAAAAGATAAAAGAAACAATGGGTTGCCTGATGACGTAGATCAAAGGATTGTTACAGCGGTGTTCACGGTGCGTACTTCGTGAAATTTTAACCTTTTACAGTGACACTGATTTTTTTCTCCAGATTGCTTATGCAGAATAGATCGTTTCCACCAAGAGAGCAGTAGTAAGAGTATATTTCGACTCGGGCTTCAATTAAACTATACATCGCAAAGCTTGTCTTTTAATGATAACATTAAGACTAAGATCGGGAGTTTGGGGAGTGTAAGATGGAATCTCCCCATTAATGGTTAAAATTGTTTTGATTTTTTAAAAAATAAACCCACACACACACACACACACACACACGACGGCGCGCGGTCACGACAGCGAGGACCATCTATTGCTTGTGTTGCAACGGTAAACCAGTTTACGTGTACGTAGATCCTGAGGCTAGATGCCCCGTTACCGTGTACGTAGCACTCCCGAAAAAAAAAAGAAAAGAAAGAGACTACAAACACACACATACACACGCACACACACACACACACACAGTCTCGCATCCGCTACGAACTAATTTTGCGCACCAATTTTTTACTGCACTAATGCACCAAATTGCATACCTATCTAGGGACACTTTTTTCCTTATCTTTTTCTCAATAAAATTTTTAAAAAACCTTTGTTTTGCGCGGCTGGCGGCAGGCGGCAGGGCACTTGGCACTAGGGGGCACCAACCATTGGACAGACGAAAAAAAAACACGATTTCGCGAGGAAGAATCATAAAAATATTTAGGATATAATTTCAAACACAACTTTTGAAATTCATCAAGGATTGTCTAGTACCGAATGTTTTTTGATAGAAAACAAATGTAGCTTCAAATCTAAACTGCTTTTGACGGTAAGCGGTAAGTTTTTATTTATTTTTCTGTCCAAACGAATGATTTGTCCTGGTTATAGAAGCTAAGTATTTGGTAACCCCGGCGCAGCTCTCTAATCACTATAATATATCTACAGAATAGAGACCATTAATTAATGTCAGGATTAAAAAAAACATTGAATTACTAAACTATTGGTATTTATTCTCAATCTCGATACTGATATAATGGCTTTATGATACGATATGGTTATGACAGATATGGCTATGCCATGGTTATGAAATAATGATCACTGGTCACAACAGTCAATGGTCAATAGTCAAGAAATCGGATGTGATGTGTGAAGAAATGTGTGCCTTATGGAGTGAAAGAAAAAAGTGATATTGAATGCATGAAAAGTGTTGTGAATTTTAACACAGAATTAATTAATATAATAACAATGGCAGGAACCAACAGAGACATCAATGATAAAGAAGAAAAAGATATTCCATTCGAACATTTACGTGGCGAATGTTTACCATTTAGATACACTGTCAATCGATACTTCTTCCATCTTTATTTTGGTTGTGAAAAGCAGATACGGAGTGAATGTATTTCTTTATTTTCATTGGATAATATTAAAGATTTTGTATCAACTTCCTCTTGAGTGTTATCCCTCACATAGCAACTAGCAACAATAAATCAAGGCGGAACGAAGAGGATAGGTGAGTTTTTTTTTTCTTTTTAAAATAGCTGAACATAAAATGCCGGGTACTTTATCATGTATTGATTACATTTTGGTAAATGACCATGATCATTAAAGAAATGGGAGACTTTTACTTTCAACTTGTTTTGTGCTTGTGACTCTTATTGAAAAACACGAAGGCAACACTTGTTAACAATTCACAACACTAAAAACCCAACGCCAATTTCATCACCAACACATAATCATAATCGCTGATTGTTAGTTTAGTTTTTAACAGTTTTCACAAGTATGTGGTAGTTAATGTGACATTTATCATAATATTAATATTAATTCGATTGGAATCAAAAGCATTGCTGTTCAAGGAGAAAAATAAAAACGGTAAATAGATAGTGATAGATCTCTCTGGTCTCCGTTGTCAGTAATCAGTACCTCTCGTCACACTGGATAATTAACTAAAAAGAATATTGACCAATTCTTCTTCTTCTTCTTTTTCTTCTTCTTCTTCTTCTTCCTTTGATTGCCCACAATCAATTGGTTGATTATTATGGCATATATGAAAGTGCTTTCTAATCTCTCTGTATTAGTCTGTATTATTCATTGTTTATAATCGTTAGTCTAAAATCAATTTCCAGGACATTCAGGGTCGTCAACGTTGGTCAGTGGTGGTTTGTGTAAGGTCTAAGTATTTGCATAGCAACTTGCCACAAAAGCATCAATTGTAGTGACTTCAGTCACTTTAGCGTCAAGCTGGTTCCAGTCTCTGACCGTACGCGGCAAGAAGGAAAAACCATGGTATTGTGTTCTGTGTGTTATGAGGCTGTATGGTTGTTGTTACCTCTTCTCTGTCTCAAAGGTGCTGGTATCAGTTTTTTCTTGATGACTGGGCACCAGCGAGGTGGCGCTTGATCTTAATAGCATTGCCAATCCTGCTGACCCTCTGCGGTGTTCCAATTTCGGCCACCGTAGTGTCTCTAGCATGTCTGATACACTTGAGGTGTTGTGATGTCTTTTCAGGACGTAGCGTGCAGCTCCTCTTTGCACTGATTCTATTTTTGAGATGTATTTTGGGTGTGGGGATCCCAAACAGTGGAAGCATATTCCAGAACAGCTCTTACAAATGTTTTGTATCCTTTTCCTTGATTTTCGAGGAGCTAATTTTTAGGTTACGCCTTAATAATCCCAGTGTTTTGTTTGCCTTACTTGTGATCTTGTTAATATGCTCATCCCATGTTAGGTCTTTTTTCATGCTAACACCAAGATATTTTGCAAACACTCACTGTCTCCAATGTATGTCCATGTAAGTGGTATTCAGTTATCGTGGGTGTTTTTGATCTTGTTATGGACTTTAATTCGCACTTCGCTGGGTGGAACATCATATCCCAGCTTTCTTCCCACACCTCCAGTTGACGCAGACCCGCCCGCAGCCCGTCACCGCCAACGCTGTAGACTGCAGCATCGTCCGCAAAGAGTCCGGCTGTTGTGGCCAGATTAAGATTCACCTTGCCTCAGTGAAAAGGCATGGACTATATGTTTTGAATACACTTCCTGTCCTATTTCCTCATTTTTTTTCATTCTTGATGGGGTGTTTGCCTTCCCATATTGGGCATGAAGGTCACTCAGTTGCTGTGTCTTCTATCTTCATACTATTTTCTATCTACTTGATCAGTCTTCGTCTTGGAGTGAGACTATAAAGCTTATTATATAGCTATACTTTGTTTTGTCCTGACCCTGACCAGAGTCCTTGGTCGGGAGGGAAACAGTCAAATGTATAGTAGTTTTGGGAGATTTTATTGTTTCCTTGTAAATCTTGCCTTTCGTTTTTTGTTTTACTTAATCCTCTTCGCTCATTGTGGTGCATAGGACCTCTACGAACGTCGCCATCTAATTCTGTCCTTGGCCATCTTCTTGGTAGCCTCCCAGGCGAGGCCTGCATTTTCAATTAGTCTGAAACTCAGCACCTCCATGTCTGTTTTGGGCACCCCTCCTTTGTCTCCCTTATGGATTCCAATCAAGGGATTGGCGGATGACATTACTCCCCTGTCTTCTTAATGTGTGTTTTTTGCTAAAGTATTCACAAGAGAAGATCCCGCAACTTTCCTGGGCTTTGAACGGAGTGGCATTGATGGGTTTCTTGAAGGACACAATTATCACTGAAAAGCAGGTCCTAGAAAACCTAAAAAAAGATAAACCCTCTAAAGCAATGGGCCAGACAAGATCCCCCTAAATTACTGAGAGGGGCATGTAATGAACTTTCCAAGCCTTGACATTACTCTTTAATAAGTCACTTGTTGAACAGACACTCCCAATCGAATGGAAAAATGCTCAAGTATGTCCTATTTACAAGAAAAGGTAAAAAATCGGACCCATCTAATACAGACCAGTAAGCTTGACCTCAGTAATCTGCAAGCAAATGGAATCTTGTCTTAGAGAAGCCATAATGAACTTTATGAACCCCTTTTTGTCACATAACCAGCATGGGTTTCTTGGTGGACGCTCTTGCCCTAACCAACTCCTTGATTGTATTGGAGAATGGACTCAAATGCTTGACAATGGTATGCCGGTTGATGCCATCTGCCTAGATTTTGCAAAATGTTTTGATTCTGTCCCTCACCAACGCCTACTTTATAAGCTTGAACAATATGGAATTAGTTGCAGTGTGTTGGGATGGCTGCAAGACTTTCTGCTAAACCGAAAACAGCAAGTAGTGATCAATGGTGAAGCATCAGAATGGAAACCAGTTCTATCAGGGATCCCCCAAGGGAGCGTCTTGGGCCCAGTTTTATTTATATGCTATGTAAAACGACATGCCCGAAGCAGTAAACTCCTTCATAAAATGTTTGCTGACGACGCCAAAGTTTTTTCATCTGTAAATAATGTCAAAGAAGCTGGCGATTGCAAGATGACCTAGACACACTTCAGTTGTGGTCTAAAAAATGGCAACTCCGTTTCAATGCAAATAAATGCAAGGTTATGCACCTAGAAACAACAACAGCCAATATGTCTACAGGATGAGGATAGTAAGGGAGCCTGAAATCAAATTGGACAGTTTCTTTATGTGAAAAGACCTTGGTGTATATGTGGACCCCAAATTGAATTTTAGCCAGCACTGTGAAAACAAAGCAAATAGAATCCTGGGACTTGTCAGATCTTTCGACTATATAGACAAACCCATATTAACCACTCTTTTTAAAAGTCTAATAAGATCACACTTGGAATATGAAAACTGTATATGGTCCCCCATCAATAAATCAGATGCTTTACTCATTGAAAATGTCCAACGTCGAGCCACCAAACTTGTTCCCGAAATTTCAAACCTCAGCTACAAAGATAGACTAAAGGCATTAGACCTCCCTAGCCTCATGTACAGAAGACTCAGAGGAGATCTAATTGAAACTTATAAATTGCCAACAGTCTCTACAAAGTAAACGTAGAAGATTACCTCAAAATTTAACAAGGACAAAAGAAAAAGAGGCCACTGTTATAAACTTGCCAAACAAAATTGCCGTTTAAACATCCGAAAAAATTTCTTTAGTCAGCAAAATTGTTGAGACATGGAATAGCCTGCCTGAAAAAACTATTTACAGTGTCAAGCTTTAAACAGCTTTCAAAGCCAAATTGATAGTTTCCTGCAGGATCAAAAAATACAGCACTGATTTCCCATTGAAGCCAGCCTTTCGCCCTCCACAAGTTGGTGGAGACCGATCCAAAGACTATCAACGGGCCACCGGCCCTCTACGATGAACTCATACTCATACTCATACTCATATAACCAACCCATCCCCATTTTCTTCTCCTGATTTGGTTAAATAGGCTTTTGGTTTGCCTTCTCCATCTTCTATTGTTGGGGATGTGGTCTTGCCCTCTGATTTTCAAAATACGCGGATGCATTTGTTAATGAAGGTCTGAATTTTGTGAGTAAGGGTGTTTGCGACCCTTCAGGTTTCCGTCCATACAGTAGAACAGGTTTTACATTGGCGTCAAATATTCTAAGCTTAGTTAAAATTAATTAGAGATAGCTATTGCTTTCCATATGGGTGAAAAGGTGGCAGAAGTATGCTGGGCTTTCCTCATTCTGCTTCAATATCTTCCTCTGTACCTCCTGTTTCACTAACTTTACTGCCTAATATGTGAAGTCATTTACATCTTGAATTGTAGATCCTGATATATGAACTGGGATTTGGTGTTTGGGTTATTAATTCACATTACCTTTGTTTTTCAACATTTATTTTGAGACCAACATTATTGCTGTTTCTGTCAAGCAGTCTACTTTAAGTTGCATGTCTCTTTATGGCTATGTGGTCTTGTGTTATGACACTTGTTTTCAGATTGGAAGGTCCTGGGTTTGAGCCTCACTCAGTGCATAGTTGAGCCTTGGCCCAATGACTCTTTATTCACATTTCTCTCACCACACTAAGGTGCCAAATGAGTACATGGCTGTTAACAGCCTTGTCTTTGTCAGATACATGTAATATCGCCTAACGGCATCGTGTCTTGTTCTATATGTTACATGTTGTCATTGGTCAGGGACCCTTTGTAAAGCACTTTGAGCACGTTTAGTGGATATTGTGTTATATAAGCTAAAGTTTTTTTTATTTTATTATTATTTTTTATTTTTAATGCGATGGCTCACTAAGGAGTGTCATCTTCAAACTCTAATCTTCCAGTTTTTTGAGAAGTTCCAATGTATTCCTCGCCTGAGTTTGTGAATGCTTCTCTTGTCGTCCCGTTAAGCAGAAGCAAGAAGAGAAGTGGACAGAGGGCATCCTTGCCTCATCTGGTGGAAACCCGGAATTCAGTTGAGTGTTTTCCTTGGTGGATGATTAAGCAGGAAAAGTCTTCATGTTGCAATTTTATAAAGTCCCCTAGTTTCTGTGGGACTCCCTAGTGGGGGAGGATGTTCCATGTTTTTGTCATCCGACGGTCCCCAAAAACCTTTTTCAAAGTCTATGAAACGACATAAAAAAAACTTTCCACTTTTTTCCCTGCTGTTCTTTGATTTCCTAAATGGCAATCTGGGCAAACATGTCAGCCTTTTCAAAACCTCGTTTCACTTTAATAGTCTTTCTGGGCATCTTCATTTTTTACAAATAATTTCTTTTGCCCCTTTTTATTTCGAATAATGTAAAACCCTCCATTTGCTTTATGTGACAGGTCTCCATTTTTGGAGTTTTATTAGGACCCTTTTTTTTCGATTCGACATATTTCACTTTTTCACACTGGGTTTAGTAACTTATTTCATTGGGAATTTCTTGACCCCCTTTGAAGACCCAGGGGGATTTTTTCTTTCCTTGTAATTTACCTCCCTATTAGTATGTTAATTTTTTTTTCTGTTTTTGAATTTTAATATTTGCATTCCTCGAAGGGGATCATGTCTTTGGGTGAATGGTGACCAACCAATATTTGCTCTTAACTACCCGGGACCATTTTAAAAACCCCTTTGCTTTTTCTTTAATTACTTTTTCTTTTTTTTTCTTTTTTTCTTCTTTTTTTCTTCTTCTTTTTCTTCTTCTTCTTCTTCTTCTTCTTCTTCTTCTTCCTCTTCTCTTCTTCTCTCTTCTTCCTTCTTCTTCTCTTCTTCTTCTTCTTCTTCTTCTCTTCGCTTCTTCTTCTCTTCTTCTTCTTCTTCTTCTTTCTTCTTCTCTTCTTCTCTCTTCTTCTTCTTCTTCTTCTTCTTCTTCTTCTCTTCTTCGTTCTTCTTCTTCTCTTCTTCTTCTTCTTCTTCTTCTCTCTTCTTCTTCTTCTTCTTCTTCTTCTTCTCTCTCTTCTTCTTCTTCTTCTTCTTCTTCTTCTTCTTCTCTTCTTCTTCTTTCTTCTTCTTCTTCTTCTTCTTCTTCTTCTTCTTCTTCTTTTCTCTTCTTCTCTTCTTCTTCTTCTTCTTCTTCTTCTTCTCTTCTTCTTCTGTCTTCTTCTTCTTCCTTTCTTCTTCTTCTTCTTCTTCTTCTTCACTTCTTCTTCTTTCTTCTTCTTCTTCTTCTTCTCTTCTTCTTCTTCTTCTTCTTCTTCTTCTTCTTCTCTTCTTCTTCTTCTTCTTCTTCTTCTTCTCTTCTCTTCTTCTTCTCTTCTTCTTTTCTTCTTCTTCTTTCTTCTTCTTCTTCTTCTCTTCTTCTTCTTCTTCTTCTCTTCTTCTTCTTCTTCTTCTTCTTCTTTCTCTTCTTCTTCTCTTCTTCTTCTTCTCTTCTTCTTCTTCCCTTCTTCTTCTTCTTCTTCTTCTTCTTCTCTTCTTCTTTTCTTCTTTTTCTTCTTCTCTTCTTCTTCTTCTTTCTTCTTTTTCTTTTTCTTCCCTTTTTTCTCTTCTTTTTCTTTTTTTCCCCTTTTCTTTTTCTTCTTCTTTCTTCTTCTTCTTCTTTCTTCTTCGTCATTCCCTCCTACCCTCTTCCTCTCCCACCCCCTATCTCTCCAACGCATGAAAATTATTCTATAATAATTTACCTAACAGGAAACTTTTCCACCGCACAAGAGGGGGACACACAGCGGGAGAGCACTAAATAGGTGAACGAATAAAAAAAAATGAATTTAAATTTGTTCAAAAACTACTCAACAAAAATTAAATGCAACATCTAACAATACCTCTTATTTTAATTGAAAAAAATTCTGACATTGTATTTTATTTTAGTTATCGGGTTTTACCATGGAGATAATTATGACAAATAATAAATTTTTAAACGGGTTGCATTTAACATTTGATTGCTACAAATCTGATTTACGATGTTTTTGAAATTTTTAGATTATTATGAAACCCTTTAATTTTTTTTACAAATTTACCCCCTTCAGTTGAACTAATGGCGCAAAAAAACCATTTCACCTCAAGACGTGAGTGTTCTAAACCACTCAAGCATTTCTCGACCAACTCTCTGCCCAGTCACCAAATAACCTTCAAAACCCTCCCCCCGCCGGGTTAAAAAACCACCTTAAAGGGCCAGGTTCTGCTGCCCAATTTTCTCGCCGGGATCGCTGCTGCCAAGGGTTCCCGACCAGGACTGCTGCTGCCCAAGGATCTCGGCCAGGCTCGCTAGATGGGGTCAATGCCCAAAGGGCTCCACACCGGGACCAAAGGAAACAAACCACAATCAGACCCCATCGGGGGCAGGTACAGACCTTTTCTGCAAGAAGCCCCATCTTAACTGAAAAAAAAAGCCCGGTTCTGCTGCTGACAAGACCAATACTCGCCCAAAATTGGTGCAGCCGGGCAGACCCCTCCTCCTGGCTCTAAAAAAAGGGTCAAACCCCGCGGGTGTAAAAATGACGGAAATACCCCCCTAACACAACAGGCAAGATCAAGGCCAAACTGCAGTCAGGTGAGTCCCATTTCCCCCCGAATGGGGAGGAAACCCCAAGACTTTGCTGGCAGACCGTATTGCAAAATCTGGGGGGAAATGAGGGCAAGATGGCAATTAATTTTAATAAAAAAATCTGAATTAATTTAAATATTTCTTTAAAATTTAATAAATTAACACCCTTACAAACTGTTTAAAAAAAAATTCTAGGGGGGTGAAAAAAAGAGGCTTTAACCCTTTTAAAGATAAACCACGCATTTCATAATCTTTAAAAATATTTCCTGAAAATTCTTTTTTTTAATTTTTTTTTTTCTTTTCTTCAGCATTTTTTCTTTTTTGTCATCCTTTTTGAAGAACTCCCTTACACATTTTAATAATAAATTAAATGTTAGTTTTTATGCTTTTGCAGCTTTTCAAAGATATTTCCGAAGAGGGTGAGATTATGAGCCACCAAAAGAAATTTAGGGGAGTAATAAAGAGGGGAGGGGGGAAAATAGTCTTACTTAAGGCATAATGCAACGCTGCAACTATTTTCAATGTACATCACAATTCGGGGAAACGAAAATAATTTAAATTTTTTTGATGCTTATTTTACGATGGAAACGCAACCTCTGCGAGTGTAAAAAGAACTAAATGTTCAATTTAATTAGGAACAAAAAATTGGTATATTCAAATGAGAAAACGCTTTGGATTTATACATAAAAAAACTGGGGCATGGGTTTCAATTTTAATGCAAGGGGTTTAATTTGATATCCCGTTTTCAACTAATTTTAATTTCAAATCTTTTGACATGGAAAGAAATACAACTGATTATTGACATTGTATGACAAACCCTCAAATCATCTTTCTATTTTGTTTTTGCGTCTATTTTATTCTTACCTGTTTTTAAACAAGCTTAATGCTTTACGCAAACCATAAAAAAGAATAAATTTTTAATAAAAAGGAAGATATACGTTTCAGTATTACAAACGGAGATTTTCTAAGACCCCACAATGCATTTATTCTTGGTTTTTACTTCAGGTTCTCAGATCCCCCCAGCCCCCACCATTAGAAAAATTCTAAATACAAACCTCTATAAGAATTAAGCTTAAAGGTTTAGTCAAACCCCAGGAAATTGGGACCAACATTGAGCATCTTCAAGAGATCTCAGATTGAATTCAGGTTTAATAAATTTTTTGTTTTTTAATTTAATTGTTTTTCCATCAGTTCTCATTACATAAACAATGTTTTCACAATTCAATTTTTTCATATACTTTTCGCCAAACAACTTACTAATAAATTTTGGGTCACACAATTTTGATCAATTTTGTTTTTTTATTTTTCAAATACTGAATTTTAAACAATCGATTGATAGGTATTCATTTTTCCAATTTTCACTTCAAAAAACAAAAAACTATTCATTTTTCCTTTAAAAACAATCCCAAAAAAATTAACTATTCCTTCGGCATTTGCTAAACCCTTAATGATAAGTAATAAAAAAAAATCATGGGGTTTTATTTTGAAGCACCTGATTTTAAAAAATAGTTTTTTTTTCAATACAATTTCATTTTTTTGGTTTTCCTTTTTATTCTCATCCCACGTTCTTGAATTTAATTAAAAAAGAATTTTTTATTTCCCCCCCAATTTTTGGATTTGCTTAAAAATTTAAAAATAATTCCCCTCATTTTAAATTTTCAAAATTTAAAACAAATTACCACTAATTATTTTATTTCTTGAATAGTGCTTAGGATTTTAATAATTTAAATTGTTGCAGTAAAAGGGAAGGGAAGGGGAAGGGGCTTTAAAAATTTCTTTTAAAAATTTTT
>NW_027622705.1:0-11879 GCF_034508935.2 Berghia stephanieae
TCCCCCCCCCCCCCCCCCCCCCCCCCCCCCCGGCCGATTGGATTACCGAAAAAAACGTCGCCAGCTTTTTGCGATTTGGATTTGATTGATTTTTTTTTTTTAATTGTGCAACTTGTAACAAGAAACTTAACAAATTACTGCATTACAACCTTTGGATTAAACATACAACAATTGTGGACTACTATTATGAAGACTAGCATCCTAGACTAGGGGGATGAGAATAGTCACTTCGGCTGTCGAATGGCTTGAAGTTGAATGAGAGTGTGTTAGTTTGAGAAGGAGGGATGATTGTATCATTTTTGTGACTGAGAATTGAGATTTTACATATCAGTTTTTCCTTTTTTTACTTCTAGTCTGAAATTTGACAAGCTCTGGCTTTGTTTTTTGTTTTTTTGGTACCCCAATCCAATCCATGAAAATTTCCCCACCTCTTCAACTTGATCATTCATTCACATCTTGAAATCTATCAGAACTCATCTGTTAGTGTTTGGTTACCTAAAGGAGAATGGACTGTCCCGTTTATTGTTTTATTTACAGTTTCAGTTTCTTAAATATATTTTATAAAGTCTCCAGAAATCCCCACCCTCTCTCTCTCTCTTCTCTCTCTCTCTCTCTCTCTCTCTCTCTCTCTCTCTCTCTCTCTCTCTCTCTCTCTCTCTCTCTCTCTCTCCCTCTCTCTCTCAGTAGTCTCACTCTCGTCATTTCTTGTGACTCATATCTTAGTGCTCCTGCAAATAGTAGATGTTACCATTGATAAACTACAACTACTACTACCACCACCACCAAATCATTATTACCGCTACCACAGCAACCTCTACATCGTTATCAAAACTATAGCAACCACCACACCTTTACATCATCCTCGTCCTCGTCATCAACACTACCACCAGTATTACAACCACAACCACCACATCATCATCATTACTACCACTACCACAGCTACCACATCATTATCAATACTATATGACAACCACCACCACCTTCAATAAACTACCACTACTATTGCAATCACTACCACTGCATCATCAGCATTTCTACCTATGTCACAGCTACTTCCACACCGTTATCACAGCAACCATCACCACCATTATAATCCTTATCGTCATCACTACCACCACTACACCCACAAGCACCACATCATCATCACTACACAATAACAGACACATCATTATCGTCAGCGAAGCGCAAAATAATAATAATAATAATAATAAAATAATAGTTCATTTATATTTTGCGCCTAATCCTCTATACAATAAAGCTCAAGGTGCAAAATAACGATACATTTGTTGCAGGCTACTACTGCAAATACAGAAAGAACCCGAACAGAGCATTTACAGTAGTACTGCAAATAACGAAAATGAATGCTATCCACCATTTGCATTACTACTGCAAATAGTGGTGGCTTTTTCATTAATCAAACTAATATAAAAGCATTAGTAGAAATAATAATATAATCCTCAAAACAAATTTACTTCACAATGCAGATATCTTTTTCAAACTAAAACAACAGGAAACATCATGTTTTAATGTATTGTTGAAATTGAGACTGATTGCAAATGTACCCACATCTAAGAACTTGACAAAGTTACTCACTCGAACCACTCACTCCTCCTTCAATACATTTTATATTATGGACCTATTCTCTTTCACACAACATTCCTCTTTTTCACCCCCCCCCCCTCTCTCTCTCTCTCTCCCTCTCTCTCCCTCTCTCTCTCTCTCTCTCTCTCTCTCTCTCTTTTTTTTTTTTTTTATCCAATGTTACTCAACAGCAGCGAGTGAGGTGATTGAAGGGTAACATTTTCAAAATGTAAACGTTTTCTCACAATCTTACTTATTTTGACAAGAAATCTTGCACTTTTTCTTGTGTTGAGGTTGGCAGCCCTGCCCAGCTTTCAAGTTTTGGTTGAGTGTGTGCCGTTTTTTTTTTTTTGGGGGGGGGGGGGGGGGGGGGGGGGGGGTTCCATCTTAGGACGATTGATAAGCATATTTTTTGCATCTTTTTGTCTGTATTGCATGCATATTTACTTGGTCCTGATTGATTTATTCATTCATTGTTATAATGCATGCAGGACCAGGTTGTCACCCACTCAATCGGCAGTACTGTAGCCTTTGTGAACTTTGGTAGAGAGATTGCGTAACTGAAAGCAAATTTTGTTTGATGTGCACGTAATTATGCGTCTGTAGGCACCGCAGACCCACACTCACACAACACACACAGAGCTCTCTCTCTCTCTCTCTCTCTCTCTCTCTCTCTCTCTCTCTCTCTCTCTCTCTCTCTCTCTCTCTCTCTCTCTCTCTTTGACAGAGACAACGTTGTTCATGTGTTCATTTTACACCTGAGTACAGTGAGAGGATGTGAGTAAAGAACCTTTTCCAAGGACTCAACTATGCTCCGAGTGAGGCTTGAACCCATGACCTTCCGATCCGAAAGTGAGTGTCATACCACAAGACCACATAGCCGTACTAATAATCCACTTTGCTTGACAACCTTCTACCTTGTGTAACCATTTTTTATTCTTCTTCTTTTGAAATGATCCCTCCGCACTCTCCTATGTCTATGAGCTGCGATTTTAGATAAATGAAAGGAGACCAGTCAGACTTTGTAGAAATCAATATCTCGTGATATCAGGCCATCAAAGTTAAACCTTTGTGATCATAGACGTGTGTGTCAGTGGTAACAATACAATCACACACCCAGCTGTGCCAACTTTGCTTTGCATATAAATACGTATTCTAATTCATTTTTGTTCATTGTAATATTTTAACTGAAGATTGTATGACTTATAAAAGTTCTATTATTTTAGCATTTTTAACATCCACACACTCTTTTAGTGTACTGGAATTGAAGACTTTCTGTTTCTTGACTTGGAAGTTCATCTAGGGAGTTCCGTATTTATCTGGCTGGGCAATATCAGATTTATGCATGACTTGGATTCTGCTGGACTATTTATACCATCTATGAAGAGTAAGTTTATTATTCACAAACTTTAGTATCGATTATATATATCGCTTAGAATGGTCTAATTGCCCTCGCCCATCATCAGATTTAGCCCAATAATAGTCTTTGAAGGAGTGTACGCATTCTTTACTTACTTTTACTTTACTGTTACAGCTGTAGTCAGGCTAGTTGCCTATCAGCCGGTTGTTATTGTCTTCAGTGCTTATTTCTTCTTTTTCGTTGTTTTCATGCTCATATTGCAATTGAGTTTGGTCAGTTTTTGGTGCATGGAACCACTCAGATGTAAGACAAAACTTGTAATTTCTCCAAACTTTGTCCAGTCTGTTTTTGAAGGCATTCAAAAAAATCTGACTTATTTTGGCTTTCCGTTGTACACATTTCCATGGGTCATGGTTGCAGATCTGTCTTGTACTAGTACGAAGAAAACTTTGTAGAAATACGAATTTTGACTCCAGCTACAGAACTGCATTCGCCTCTTTAACTCAATAAATCTTGTTGAAAAGGAGAGTTTAGTTCCTTGGATTGTTGTAAAAGGACTTTGGATCATGCTGAAGGCAAATTCGTTATTTCTAAAGTTGTTTGAAGTGACTTTTTCTTTCCATTTGAAACTACGATTTTTATATATATTATATATTATATCAGAGATCAGGCTCGTCATTTTTCTTGGAATATTTTACATCCCAGAGTCCGGCTATGAGGTTGGAGGAATCGATAGAAGCATGCAACTCTGTCAATACAATGTGAGACTACTCTCACTCTCATCAGTTTGTTTGTTGTTGTTGTTTGTTCGTTTGTGTTGTTTTCTGTTGTTTTTTTTTTTTTTTTGTTTTTTTTTTGTTCTTTGTTTTGTTTTGTTTTGTTTTTTTTTTTGTTTTTATTGTTTCAAATAAATGGCTTTTCGTTGCTGCTGTGCTTCACTCTATCCCTCTCTTATTTCTCAGTTTATTGGATCCAATTTGATCCATGTGAAAGTTGGATACAGGATACCGTTCATTATGTAGTTCCAATGTTGAATTTCAATGGTTGTGTTTTGTTGTTTGACCAATCTGTAGAAATAGCAGGGTTGCCTGTTTGTTTTTGCACAAACTGCCAAAGGAATCGTAGAACATGCCAAACACACTTTCTGCGAAATTTCACAATAAATATGTATCTTGACTTTCTCATCACGCAGCCACGGAATTGTCACTTTTTATTGACATGTCAGGGGTGACATTAAATAAATGCATTTTCCCATTGTATATGTAAAATTATGGGATCCTAATAACGAAATGCCATTTCTAGTTTTTCAATGCCGAATGTCTTCAGAAGACGCCAACGTTTGGGAATTTGACATTAAAAGCGCCAAAATGGCAACCCTGAGATCTTATTCTTCTGAGCGTTTGTCAATGTGCATTGTATCGTGGAGAGTGGAGAGGGAAGTTTGATGACGTGTCCTATTCCACTTCCACCCTCCAATCCTCACCACTCTCCTCAAGTCGTCGTTTCACTCCTGTACGCTCTGACGACGACATTCAATAAATAGCGTTCGGGTTTTCCCTTTCCCTGTGGTTTGGCGATGGGCTCGTATTTCTGTCTGTCTTTGGAATAGAGTTGATGACGTCATGTACATTCATCGCGTTTGGATCGAAAGGTCACCGGTTCAAATCCCGAAGGAGGGGGGGGGGGGCACATTATTATTGTTAATATTGTTATTATTGTTTATTATTATTATTATTATTATTATTATTATTATTATTATTATTATTATTATTATTATTATTATTATTATTATTATTATATTGTTTTTGTTGTTTTGTTTGTTTTAATGTGAGAGCGCCCTACATTTAATATTGTGTTTTGTGTAGCTGTTGGCATGGGGAGCCTTGTAGCGCTTTTTGAACGCATTCATTTGATGTATATTTACCCCTTACAAACGCTCTTTTACAGCTGGATGTGGATTTGGATTGGATGCGTCACAATAAAAGAAACAAAGTGAATTTCTTTTCTTAGAAACCCTTTGATGCTTGTATATAGATAGTATGCGCTTGGCTAAGAAGCTCATAACATTGCCATCCGGAAGTATAACGGACCAACACACAAAACTATGTGTAACCTAGAGTGTTTATAGTCTGGTTAATACAGTTTAGTGAGAAGTACTCATGAACACTGATGGCAAAAAGCAATAACAAAGACCAGAGTGACGTCATCTTCGTTCTTTCTATAGATCCATCTCTGACTCAGGAATGATGCGGTGTTGGATATTTTGCCTTTCGTTGGTCTACGTGTATTACATAAGACTATCTCAGGCTCCCGGTCACACTTTGAACTGTTGAAACACGAAACACACACTAAACGTCTATGTATATATAGATAGTTCGAAGATGACGTCACTTAGGTCTTTGTTATTGTTTTTTGCCATCCGCGTTTATGAGTAATGCTCACTGAACTGTATTAACCTGACTATAAACGTTCATGGATACACAGTTTTGTGTGTTGGCCCGTTATACTTCCGGATGGCAATGTTTTGAGCT
Source organism: Berghia stephanieae (assembly GCF_034508935.2). NCBI lineage: Eukaryota > Metazoa > Mollusca > Gastropoda > Nudibranchia > Aeolidiidae > Berghia > Berghia stephanieae. The sequence goes on from NW_027622705.1 coordinate 5,473, forward strand.
TCTTAGCCAAGCGCATACTATCTATAGACAATGATTTTCCTCCTGCCCGTATTATGTTGAAGACACTGCATTGATTACTTGACACAAGTATCGATCATTTACAAATTCTTCTCTTGACACATGCCTTAGTAGTGATCGTGGATCTTTCCCCCTCCCCGCCCATCTCACCCCACCTTTTTTTTCCTTCATCTCGTGATGTGTACGTGGCACAATCTCTCTCGTCGATCGAATTATTTTGATAATTGTTTTAATTATAGGGAATGAATCAGCGAAAGAGTAGCGTCCCTTGATTGGACGTCACCCGTAGTCTGTGACGTCCCCGGCGGAAAGTTATTAGAGAGAGAACGTCATGTTGGTTGTGCGCATGCTTCCGCGAGGACGGGAGACGCAGGCGCAATACCAACATGACGTTCTCTCTCTAATAACTTTTCCACCGGTGACGTCACAGACTATGGGTGACGTCCAATCAAGGAACGTTTTTCTTCCGCTAATCTCATTCCCTATAGATAGAATGCGCTTGGCCAAGGAGTTCACAACATTGCCATCCGGAAGTATAACGGACCAACACACAAACTCTGTGTAAACATGAACTTTTATAGTCTGGTTAATACAGTTTAGTGAGAACAACTCACAAACGCGGATGGCAAAAACAATAACAAAGGCCTGAGTGACGTCATCTGCATACTCTCTATAGAATTTCGGGGAACAAAGGGTTGCAATTTTCCGTATATTTACGGATTTCAGTGTGTTATAAACCTCAGTATATTGTCAAATCACCTGCTAAATCATTCGTCTGTGACAAAAGGTCCGATGTCTAATAGTTGTGTTGTTCATGCCTCATTATATATAATTGGGGATGGGAACCCTCGAGGACAGGACTGCTTAAAGAAGGAAGTATTGACGGCATACCTTTTACTGTCTAGCGCAATCTCTACTAAAACGTGCTCAAAGCGCTTTACAGGGGGTCCCTGGCCAACAGCAACACTTAACATGTGGGGACGTTACATGACGCCTGTTAGATAGGCGATATTACATTTTTTTCGGACAGAGATAACGCTATTAACGGCCAGGTACTCATTTTGCACCTGAATACGGGGAGAGAATGTGAGTAATGAACCTTGTCCAAGGACACAACAATGCGCCGAGTGAGGCTTGAACCCAAGACCTTCCGATCCTAAAGTGAGTGTCATACCACTAGACCGCAAAGCTGCACGAACTCCTCGGGATCTTGGAAATTAGTTTGGTATATAGATAGTTCGAAGATGATGTCCTCAGGTCTTTGTTATTGGTTTTTGCCATCCGCGTTTGTGAGTGATTCTCACTGAACTGTATTAACCTGACTATAAACGTTCATGGATACACACAGTTTTGTGTGTTGGTCCGTTATACTTCCGGATGGCAATGTTATGAGCTCTTAGCCAAGCGCATACTATCTATAGACGGGACAGATACACAAAGAGTTGGTCTGAAAGGCGTGAGGGGTGGTTGGGAGGGGGGGGGGGGGGGGGGGGATTGGAGAGACTGTTCGTAGATGTTGATATCGTTTGGATTGAAACATTCGTCTGTGACAAAAGGTCATCCCGATGTCTAATAGTTGTCTTATTTATGCCTCATTATATATAATCATCATGGGAAAGGGGGGAGGGGGGGGGGGGTCCCGTTAGCTCAGTTGGTAGAGCACTCGCTTCACCAGCAAAGGGATCAAGATTGGTCCCTGGTGCCGTCGAGGTTTGTTTTTTTTTTTTTGTGACCTCACCCTGCCCACCTAGCAGTGATTGGATAGTGGGTTGATCTGGCGGAAAGGACTTTGCGATAGACTAGCGTCTCCTATCAAAGGTAGCAAACAATTGCTATTATTGTCCGTTTTACGCTATAGAAACTGGGATAAACTCGGCTCCATGGGCCTATGGCTCTAAAGGACTACTTAATATACAATCATTTATAATAACCATCACACCCACCCTTGTAGTTAGTTTGACAGTTATGCTGGGTTTTGTTTTTTAATTGATCAAAGTCTATTGAATGGCAATGTCATTCCCGTTGTTTGTTCCTCAAGGAGAAATGTGTCTTTTAGAGACTGTTACTAGGGAAGACTGGAGTTACTCGGGCGTTAGTCGCAGCGCAGCGCCGCAAAGGGAGCAAGGACAGGATGATTTGCTTTAAGACCAAAAACAGCTTGACGGGAAGTCGAACTTGGTACATTTCGAATGCCAAGCAATGACCATACCGCTGGGACACTCGGTGGGGGGGGGGGGGGGGGAGAGAGAGAGAGAGAGAGAGAAGAGAGAGAGAGAGAGAGAAAAAAGAGAGAGAGAGAGAATATGTTGTTCGCTATGTATACAACGTTAATGAATAATGGTATTATGTTTGACAATTTTGATAATCGATTTTTAAAAATAAACAATATTGCCCGGTCGTATAGTGTATTCATTTTTATGATAAGAATATCAATATATAATGTCGTTGTCGGAATACATCGATATATCGGTGTTGGGATTATTGTAATATACATGTCAATATTGGCCTTGCATTGAATATATTTATGTATTGTCGGTAAAAATATATATATTGCCTACATCCTTTATACAAAAACAACTAGCGTCAATGGCAACAATATATGGAAATATTAATTTTTAAAAAATATATATATATTTTCTGGATTTGAAATCAGTAATCCCTTTAATTATTGTGATATGATATCGATATTGTCGCCGATACTGTAGACGTCTGTACTTTGGCAAATCATCTTTGGTTTTCATTTTGGTCAGAAACGTTTTACTTTATATATCGATTATGTATCGATCGATTACTTTTGCCGTCGATTTATCAGAAAGAGTCAACAATCCCTATATTTGAAGTAGTCAGGGCTGTGTGCTCTCGCCTTCCTACAGATAGGTCTAGGGTTATTGCGGTGGGCCTAGATTTCCTTGTTGGCAATGGACCAATGTACGTATAGGTACACACGTTTCTTTCTATATTTCTTTCATAGACTTCAAGATACCCCGTAGAGAAACACGGACATTTGTACAGTGTGTGCGTGAGCGCGCTTGTGTGTATATAGTATGTATATTAAGATGAACCATAAGTTCTCTTAAAAATTTCTGAACCACGAGACCCTAGATCCGACGTATACTTATGTTCGGGTTTCTGAAAACCCTAAATTGGTGGGGGTCTCGCTGTTGTAATGGAATTGTTCTCAAACCAAACCAAAATATCGCCCATTATAAAATGACAGCATTACAATCAAGCCCATAATTGAATGCGGTCAGCAGCCCTGCCAGTCGGTGCACCTCGATGAGATCTCTGTCCTGTCTCAAATTGTATAATTTTGGACACAAATTAAATGTCATTAAATTTATCGATATTTATAGTTGATTTTTTTTAAACTTTCTTTTCAAATGAAAAAAAAAAAATGAATGTTGTTTTATCAGTGTTTGATAGTTGGTGTTGATTTAGTTGGTTATAATATAAAGGCCGGTGTTCGTTCTTCATTCTTTGTATCCTCAAAATAGGTCAGATCAGGTCAAGGTGGGGCGTTTGGGATGTAGGTCAGAGTCGGTAAGGCTATGCGATATTTGGGGCCATTGGTTATAATGATATATTATGTTGGATAGCAGCCCTTCCCTCACTTCTCCAATGTATTCTTTCCGGTTCAAGTCGATTCTCCCGTTTGAACTCACGTGTCTGTCTGTCTGGAAGTTTGAGAGTTTTTTGTTGTTTTTTTTTTTGTCAAGATGGGGTCATTTAAATCGATCGATATTTGAGGACGAGTTTTCGGGGCCAAATTTTAAAATTTGTGTTTTTCGAGAGTTCGACGAACACTTTTTCCAGTGAACAGCCCTTTAGTATTTTACATACTGCTCCTTTTTCTACCCATGTGCTGCAGTGCTGATGGTTTTCTGGGATCCGCGGAAATCCGCGATTTTTGGAGTCCAGAGGAGGAATTTCCTCTTTTTTAAAAATTACATTTTCTCGAAACAATGTGCTAGCAATGAGAGAGTTGATGTGGGTGGAACACACAGGTGCATTTTCCCCACTCTCCAGAAGTTAGCTAGATTTATCAATGATAGTCTATCATCTCATTGCTCTAAAAGGGGGGTTTAGTGCAGTAAAAATGGACCTTAAAGGCAATCGTTAACATTTTCCTCCTTTTTCGCTTTTTGTCACCATCAGCACTGTTGCTATTGATGTCATTGATTTCCGTGCCATCACCATTCTTTGATTGATTGTATTGACAGACGATCGGTCCATCAATCGATGATGTATTGATTGTATCGGGTCACGGGGTCTTGTTTAAACAGTTTCTATTCTGTACTCTAAAAAAAAAAAAACTGGTATTTAAAAATTTGGTCAGAAAAACCCGTCCTTCTAATATCGATCGATTTAAACGACCCTCATCTTGGTAAAAAAATCTTAAACCTGGGACTTCATCCCAGGTTTGAGAGTTTTTGCCAAGACGAGGGGTCGTTTAAATCGACGTTATTTATTTGAAGGGGAGTTTTTGGCCCAAATTTTTTTAAAACCAGTTTTTGTTTGTTTTTGTTTGTTTTTTGTTTTTTTTTCAGAGGCGACAGTTAACTGGTGAGGAATATTTTAAAAATGCTTTTTTTAAATCACCCCCCGGGGGTGGTGGGGGGGGGGGGGGTTAAAAAAGGATGGGACAATTTGATCATCCCTATCAATCGGCTTGACGTGATGAGTGTTGATTGCGTCAGTAGGGGCATTTTGGGTGGAGGATTTCAGTCAGGTCGGACAAGTACACACCTACCATGTTCTGGGTTTATTTATAATTAATTGTGGGAAACCATTGGCAAGGGGGCTTTTAGTCCAACCTTTAGCATCGCTTTTGTATTTTAGTTGGTTTTTGAAATTTTTTTGTGTATTATTTTTTTTGGCGTCTTTTTCTTTTTCTTCTTCTTCTTCTTCTTCTTCTTCTTCTTTTTCTTCTTCTTCTTCTTTTCTTCTTCTTCCTTTTTCTTCTTCTTTCTTCTTCTTCTTCTTCTTCTTTTTTCTTCTTTTTTCTTCTTTTCTTTCTTCTTCTTTTTTCTTTCCGTTTCCCCTCCCCCTCTTCTTTTCTTCTTTTCTTCTTCTTCTTTTTCCTTCTTCTTTTCTTCTCTTTTCTTTTTCTTCTTTCTTCTTCTTCTTCTTCTTTTCTTCTTCTTTTTTTGTATCGTCGTCGGCTCTCGGGGTGGAGGTGGGGTTTATAGTAGTCTCCTTAACCAATTTGGTCATCTCATCTTTTGATAGGATAAAATTAAATAAATGGTTTTTTAGCCTGAGAGTTATCCGGGGTTTTGTCACCTTTGGGCCCCTTGGGGTGATCACCGTTGCTAAATACCGACACGCGGATCCAATGGGATTCCTTTTCATTGGGCGTTGGCCTCCCTTTCTTTCACAATGATGAAGGTAGGGGCTTCAATAGATGTCAAAATTTTGAAGGGGGTTGGGAAGAAGACAAGGATTAAAATTCACACTTTTCGATTACTTTTACTTTTTTTTTTATCCCATTCCGATTGTAATTTGATAATAATTGCCTTTTCTCTTTTAAAAGATGTTATTATTTTATCCATCACATCACACATTATTATTATTTATTATTATATTATTATTATTATTATTATTATTATTTTATTATTATTTTATAATTATTATTATTATTATTATTATTTTTATTTTTAAAATTTTTTATTTTTTATTTTATTTTATTTTTTAATATTATTTTCATCTCCAATTTTTATTATTATTTATTATTTTATTATTATTTTTATTATTATCATTATTTACATTATTATTATTTTTTATTATTATTATTTTTATTATTTTTTTAAATATTATTATTATTATTTTTATTATTTTTTATTATTAATTTAATAATAACGTTGTAAAAGTAATATTGTAAAAATACCGCGTGCACGTTTTTCATACGTGCTTTCGCAGCAATACAAAGATATACTCTTATCCAACAAACGGCGGCAAAAAAACCCCCCCCCCCCCCACACACACACACACAGCACCCCTACTAACGGTACTCACTTTGCAATCTTTTCGTGGGTAGGTGGGATAAATCGATGAATACTAATAATCCCGTCATCCCGTAATGTCGCTGCTCGTCAATTCAAACGACAAGCCCCCCCCCCTTTTTCTTCCCCCCCCCCCCCCCCCCCACACACACACCCCCTTTTGTCTTTAAACCCAAACACCAGGGGGGGGGGGGGGGAGGCGAAATGGCCGAGTATTAAGACTTGCACTGTGCCCCGGATATTTCCCGGGGTTTGCGCCCCGCTTCAGGGACTTTCGTTTTTTTTTCGTTTAGCAAGATTATTAACCTCCTCCCCCCCCCCCCCCCCCCCCCCATTTTTCTCACTTTTGGCAACATGGGTTATTCTGGTGACATCAGACATTTTTTG
>NW_027622706.1:0-11871 GCF_034508935.2 Berghia stephanieae
GGCCCGGGCGAAAAATAACTAGATTAAGCCCTAACCGTACATGAACAACGCTAGTTATAAAAACATAATCAAAAGAAAGCCTGTCGGAATAAGAATGTCTTCAATCGACACTTGAATTTCTCTAGTGAAGACGAAGACCGTATCTCAAGTGGTAGCAAATTCCACAACCTTGGACCAAAAATGCGGAAATGTGCGTTCACCACCTCACTTGACAGCGGGGTGTTTTCAATTTTAGGTTGTTCGTTGATCGAAGCAATCGCTGTGGGTTATACCGTTCAATGGGGTTTTTGGAAGATATCCCTGGTGACGACCCTCCAAGCATTTGAAAACGATAGTTGAAGATTTATTTAATTCCGCGGGTCCACTGGAGCCAATGCAGCTGCCGTTTTCCTGTCTTTCTGCAATACAACGGGGGCTGCCATGTTCTGTATTTTCGGGAGTTTGTTTATTTTGTCCTTTGTGAACCAACAAACAGTGCATTGCAGTAGTCCATTTTCGGAATACAAAGATGTTCCCAAAATGGAAAGTTTCGTAATGCACTTAGAAATAAGTAAAGTTAATAAATCATCAATAAAACATAAAATTAACCAACCATAAATCAGTCGATGGATAGTAGGTTACTATAAAATTTTACCACAACAATATGCGTCAACTTTTGTGTGGGTGTCATGGCCGAATGGTTAAGTCGTCACCCTTTTAGAAGGCTTGTCGAAATCGATGCGGTTTTTTCGAATCCGGGTTTTTTCCCATTTTTTTTTCTTCGTCTTCCCTTTCTACAGAGCGTTGCAAATGACAAATGCCCCATCCACCCCCATCCCTTTTTTTTCTTTTGAATATTTTTCCTTTCTCTCTCTCTCTCTCTCTCCCTCTCCCCTCTCTCTCTCTCTCTTCACTCTCTCCCCTCTCTCTCTTTGGTTCCTTTTCTATAAAAAGATTGCAAATTGCCCATGTTTCGTCCCCACTTCCGATCTCAAAAAGTAAAAGAATAAATAATTAAAAAGCAAACAAACAATAAAATTTCAGAGGGCGATCAAATGATGAGATAGAAAAAATAAAAATAAATAAAAAATATTTTAAAGAAATTCAACTCAGAAACTCACTGAGCTGTCTATCCACAGCGCTATCTGTATATCTTAAAATTCATATATGAGCTAGTTAATTTTCCACCATCTTTGTTTCCTTGTTTTGATAGTTATTTTCATCTCTGATTTGGATAATAAATTGTTGGATCTAGTTTTGTGGAAGTGTGAATAAAAATTGTGTTATTTTCTATGAATTTACGATCAGCCTCAATGTGCTCTTATTATGCACTCTCCAGAACAAATTAAATGCAGGTAGAGGTGGAGGCATGCAAAAGCAGGCTAAAGGCATATTACTTAAAAAAGATTTCTTTTCTTTATTTTAAAACATTTAAAAAAAAAATTATTTCTGTTTTTGATATAGCATTTTAAATATTGAATATGTATCCATCTTATCTAATAGCTGTAGTAATTGTTTAATTCATGATATATTTTTTTTTTAAATAAAGTGCCTGGAGCTCATATTGCATGGATGTTGGCCCATATAAATGTTCAGTATTATTATTATTATGATGATGAAGACAGGAAAATATTGGGTTGGTTTTGGGGCGAACAACACCTAGGCCAAGAATTGTCTGTAACAAATCCCTGGCTTTCATCAATATCCCCAAAAGTGTGGTCAATTTTTAATGGTTTGTGGACAAAAACCTATTTGCTGATTAACAAGTTTCTTGCTGATTGAAAAAAATAAGGCAGAATTGCCAGTTTGATGTCTTTAGTTCAAGTGTAAAAAACTTACATTTCATTGATCCATTTGCTTTTTAGAAAATGCTGGATTTGGGATTTGAGCTCTATTTACTTTCATCTCCCAAAAAACATTGCTGAACAGTTGATGCAAAAACAAAGCTGTTTGTATGGTTACAAGGACAAAGCCTTGGACATATAACACACCGTGCTTAAGTCATTACACTGGCTTCCAATAGAGAATAGAATAATATGCAAAATCGCATGTTTTGCTTACAATTTCTTTCACCCTACATCCCTTTATAGCTTGAATGCCCTGTGAGGGAATATAAACCAACTCGATTCTCTGCATTCCGCCAGTTTTTTCGCTAATGGGGAGAAACATCCCAAGAACATTTGCTGAGTATGGTTTTGCATGTTCACTCCAATCATATGGATTCTTTACATCCTAAAACCTGTCAATGTGAAAATCTCCCATCTTCAAACGGCATTTAAAAACTTATCTTTTAAATTCTGCTTATCGTGTTTCTATGTGAACTTCGAACAATTTTGACGTTGTGGTGATATTTTAGTCAAATGAATGAACTTGTGTGATGCCATAGAAACTTTGTAAAGCATCTCTGAGCACTATTTGTGGATACTGGCGCTAATAAAAATGATAATTCTAATAATAATAGTACAAATCACAGATAAACCCCATGATCAGGCCTGGTTGACTTAAAGGAATTTTGAAATGTCTGATCAGTATAGCTTTCTTGGTAGAACAAAAAATAACTTCATTTTAAAATTTGATGTTTCATAGGGAGTTAACCTTGAGATTAAATTTAAGTCTATAGGGGAATTGTAGTTACATTTGATTTCTTTTTGAAGTTTTGTTCCCTTTAAAAAAAAAAAAAAAAAATAAGATTGAGCATTTTTGTAAAACATTATTCATTAAACATGCTCAAAACGCTTTACAGGGGCCCTTAACCATCAGCAGCGCTTAACATTTAAGATGAGACATAAAGCTTGTTCGTGATAATACCATTTTTTTCAGACAGAGACAATGTCGTTAACAGTCAGGTACTCTTTGTTCACCTGTGGTGAGAGAATGAGAGCAAGGAGCCTTTTCTATGTGCTGCTCATGAAGAGACTCAAACCATGGACCACTGGTCCGAAGGCAAGTGTCATACCACAAGTCTACTTAGAAATTGACGACTACCCAACTTATTCAAGATACTGAATTCACATTAACTTTCTGCCTCCTAACTTCCAGTGTCCAATGTTTATTTTTCTCCTCAGGATATTTGATTGAAGTTTTTCAATTTGAAAGATGTCAGAGGCTTTCAAACGAGATGGTCCATCAATCTTGGCTTTACAACCCGACACTTGAAGACACACAGACCAAGAGACGGTCCATCCTAAGGGTGAGTTGTCCAAATGATTATTCTTTTTTTTTTTTTTTTTTTTTTTTTTTCACCCTGATTTGCAACAGCAGCATCTAATGGTTGTTAGAAAATCTGCTTGTCAAACCAGAAAATGTTTATAAAAAAATTTGATTTAAAAATGGGTTTAAAAAAACAAATTTAGATTTTCCGTACGTTTCATCGAGAAAAATATGCACAGTAACTCGATCCTTGATGAATCATGATATTTAGTTTCCTTGATCTCCTATACCAGCAACGACCCTTTGAGGGTCCAGTATTCCATCTGTTTATGGGCAATTGAATTTTCCTTGCACTCACCTTTTTAGATGGCTAGGGAGATAACTTCGGGCAATTATTTTGTTGGTTAAACTTTATTGATTAAAATCATTAAACTTTCAATTTTGCTACTTCATTTGAGTGATAAAGAGCCAGGGGGTTATTTTCATATATTTTTTTCAGGAGAAAAATTCTATTTACATCATGACATTTTAATTGAATTGTGCACCCTGTAGGTGAAAGCCATGATTGCTTATAGAAATTTTTATCTAACCTGTGATTTGCTCTTAATTTTTTTATCCTGAACCGTGAATCTTTGACAGTCATATGGGCGGGAAAAAGCCTGTATTGATTGGATGTGGGTGGCATTTTCTAACTCATTAAGACTAGTTAGCTTGTAAGAAAAAGTATTTGAGATTCAGGAATATAGGTGTCAAAAGGATTAATAATTGATGCACTTCAGGACCAACTATATAAGGAATGAAATTGATGTCACTCAGCTCTTTGTTAATAGTTTTTTTCACAGTCTTTTTCGTGATTAGTTCATACTAAAAGTATTCAATCAGGTTATAAACGTTCCGGTTACACACAGTTTTGTTGTTTGTATGTTTTATCCAGCGGGTGGATGTTGTTAAGAAATTTTACCCTATGTGTAGCATCAATTATTTTGACACTCTAAATGGGGAAAAAAAAATGAAAAAACTGAAAGAATTTGAACAATTCTGAAAAGTTCTTTTTTTTTTTCTAAATTTTTAGTCATGGCGTCAACGACCAGTCTTCAGCGTACTATCATCCTCATCCTGCTGTTTATTGCCTTGTTGTGGCATTCCACATTTTGCCATCAAAACTGTCCACGGCAGGGGATAAGTTGTCTTTTGAAGGCAAAGAAGTACAGGACTAAGAGACCAAATTTGGATACCGATTTTTGAAGCCCGGGTTTCAAACGATTAAAGGAAGCAGTAAGTTATTTGCTTTTCTTTACATTTTTATTTATTATTTATATAACTGAGGAGATTGATAAGATTTCACAAGCTTTGTCGATTGCCCTTGTGTCGGCATTCCTGAAAGATTGTTGATAATTGTCAAATAAATGCAATGTTAATCATGATGTTAAAAAATTAGATTGTTGATAATTAATAAAAATACATGACATTTATAACGCCATTTTCATCACTGGGTGATGCTCAATGCGCGAAACAATAATACAGTGACAATTATGATACAAATGAAACATTATACAAACTACATCAACATAATATTTACCATTATACAGCAATGTAAAAACTAAACATTAATACAAGATATGTTATAAACATCCACATGCTATGTCAAATACGAATAATATAAAATAATGATATAATACATAAACTAAATTAACATTCATATTGGGGTCAAATTACAAAGATGCATTAATAAAGATGTGTTTTAAACAAAGAGAGGGTGTTTTAACTTTGATTTAAATATTGATAAGGACTGCGCTTCTCTTATTCTTTTGGGAAGAGAGTTCCAGATGGAAGGTCCCGACGTGACTGAACGATCTGCCGCGGTAAAATTTATTTTTTATATTTATTGTAACAATTAATTTTGTAGAATCTAGTGCAGAACGTAACTCCTCGTTGCTAATACGTTTCAAAAAATTCAGTAATATACAAGGGGCTTGATCATTAAGGCACTTATAGCACAATACTGCTAGTTTGAATTCGATTCTCACTTAACGGGTAACCAATGCAGCTCATACAAAAGTGGCAACGAGTAGGATGTTATTTTCTTTTTTAAAATCATTTAGCAGCCGCATTCTGGATATTTTTGAAGGGCGTGATATTTTATCGTTGCTTACATTCGAGATTAACGAATTAAAGTAATCTATTTTAGATAGTATGAAAGATGTTATTAGTTTGCATGTTACTTCCTTGTTAGGAAAGGTTAACTGAAGAAATTTTTTTTAATCCTATTGTCAAACTTCTACATAGAGAATCAAACTGTGCCTGCATAGTCATATGTATCTAGCATTACCCCGGGGTTTTTCACACACGTTGAGAGGTTAATTGTGCACCCATTTATATTTAGAGTAAACTTCAGAAATCACTTTCAAAACACTTTTCTACCACACACCATCACCTCTGTCTTTTCATTATTCAGCTTTAATTTGTTAATTTCCATCCAGCATTTAACATCTCTAATACAGTCTTCAACACGGGAATCAATGATGGGATATTACTAGGGATATCGCTTACATAGAATCTGAGTGTCATCACATAGAAATGATACTTTAAATTTTATTTTAACAAAATATCCGAAAGAGGTTGAGTATAAAGAGTAAAAATAACAGGACCAAGGGACATACCCCTGCGGAACGCCGTAATTTAGAGGAAATGTTTCTGATACTGCGCCATCGATCAGAACCAACTGAGATCTTGATGTTAGGAGATAAACCAACTTAAGCGCAGTGTCTCTTATTCCAAAAGTAATTTCTAATCGTTAATAAGTATCTCGTGATCAATGGTGTCAAATGCGGCGAAAGGTCCAACATAGTCAATAAACAGACATGTTTTTTTGTCAATACTATTAAGAATATCAGTGCATACTTTTAAAAAGGGGCATTTTTCAGTGCTATGAGTGATTTATAGGCAGATTGGAAATTTTCACTTAAATTATTTAGATGGATATGATACAAAAGTCGTTTTAAAAACAATGCGTTCAAGCACTTTTGGATAGATATGGAAGGTGGAGACAGGGCTGTAATTTTTCAGTTTGTTACATTTAGATCGGACTTCTTTAATATGGTTTAACAATGGCACGTTTAAACGAGTCAGGGACACAAACCCAGACCAACGAATTATTTAAAGTTTTAGTTTTTGTTGGAACATTCTTCAATACAAGCCTTTAAAAATACTAGTTGGGATGGGTCTACTAAGTCACAATATTTTGATGGGCTATCTAAAATGGCTGACCTTCACTTCATCCTCAGTGGCTGGATCGAAAACATGTAAGGCGTTCCATGGAATGGTCCAAAGCTCGGTGACGATGATGATGATGTATTGTCTAAGTTTTCCCTAATGGATTTTATCTTGCCGTGGAAATAGTTGGCAAAATTTGAGCTAGTTTTGGTGTTATTTCTAGACGCTGGAAGAGGTGTGGATTTCTTACTGCCAAGAAGGTCGTTTGCGGTGGAAAACAGTTCTTTGCAAGATGTAATGCTTTGAAATTTTCGTTGAAAAGGGCCTTTTTGCGCATGTGATGGCGTTATAAAGACCGACTTAGCTGCTTTGTATATATCCTTAAAATACCGTTAGGCCACTCTTTCGCCATTTCCTTTCAGCCTGTCTCTTTTTCTCTTTAATTCCTTTATCTCGGAATTGAACCATCGCGAGTGTGGGCGATTCGATACGACACGACATTGCGGCGGTGCCTCACGGTCAATAAAGATCGCAATACTTTGTTGAAGTCGTTTATATTTTTAACCTCATTTATGACGTCCGAATGCTATCTTGTAAACCACTGATATCAATTTGTCTTAATTCCTTGTTGTTATGTTTCGTTTCGGGAGATCAACTTTCTTTAATGCGATATCCACAAAAAAAACTTTGTGATCGGAAAATCGCTAGGTCAACAACTTCGGTCTTCTTATTCTATTACTTGACACAGGGAGATGACCCAATCAATGATGTTGCCGGCCTGTGGGTTGTCTCGGTGATGTGCTGGTGTAAATCGTTGTCGTGTAGGGTTTTTTTGATTTGGTGAATGTCGAGAAGTGGAATTAAAATGAAAGTTGAAATCTCCAATAAAAATATATGGTGAACTTTTAAGGTTGAAGTCAAGATATCATTTTGAAATTCAGCTACAAACTTAGTATTGGATGTATTCGGCGGTCGATAGATAGTAAATGATGGAGAAAGTGGCAGAGTCGGATTGGAAGGAAAGGGATGCAGATTCGTAGTTTTCTCTTGTAAGAGGAGTGAAAGTGGTGTTGGTGATAGCAAGACTAATAAATAAAGGCAATACCACCCCCATTTCTCCCAGGTCGTGTAGCGATTCCAGGTATGCGTATTGGGGGCAGGCGGTGTAATGTATGGTCATCCTGTTTACCCTGAAGCCAGGGTTTCCGTAATGCCAATAATATCAAAATGACGATCTAAAATTAGGTCATTTGGGTCTCGTGACATTTGTTTTTTATGATCTTGCGTTTATGTGGGCGAGACAGAGGGTGGCCTGTTTTTGATGATGGTTAAAAGATTGCGCGGTCTTTTTGACGCTTTTTTAAATTTCGCTGTTATGTCTACGTGCGTTTGAGTAAACAGGAATGTTATAAGACGGGCTGAGTTCTTTTTAGTGATTTCGGGTTTGTGGTGGTGATGGTGATGATGATGATGGGGAGCGACATAGGTGAGGGAATGGGGTAAGAGGGGGGCTTGTTGTTGGAGTTGGGCCTGTTGTTTCTGTTGGCGTGGGTGTGGATGGTAGTGGTGGGTGGTGGTGGTGTGTGTGTCGATACATGGTGTGGATAGCGTTGGTGATGGTAGTGACGACGGGAGTGGTTTGACCCTTGTGAATGGGATTTCTTCTTCTTCTTACCTCCCCTGGTTCCCCTCTTGTATTCTTCACAAATTATCACAAGCACATTTTGGGTTTCTGATACCTAGCTTTGAAATGTGTGTGATTAGTGCATTAGAAATAATGGGCTTATTGGCGATATTGATCAATGCACATAACTGAGCTTTGGGGGTATTTTATAAAACAGTTTGTATTCATAGGGGTTGGAGAAATAGCGATCCGTGTAGCGGATGGGTTTTTCTAGGCGAGGGTTGGGGAGTTGCTGTCCAGTTTGAATGATATCACGCGGCGTCATTGTTTATGGATACTCGTATGGGTGAGGTGGTTGGGAGGGGGGGGGGGGTGTGCAAAATTTGGTTTTCACAATAAATCTGGATACGTTTAAAATAGCTAACACGATGTTATCCACAATGAAAAAGAATTTATATTTTTTATAACTTCCAAAATCAAATCCAAAATTTCGTAGAAATATTTTCAATCAATCAGCAACATATCACATAACTGTACACTAATTTTAAAAAACTGAAGTCACATTATAAACAAACACAAAAAGAACAATTTTACAGAGCAGAGTAAATGCAGCCTGTCGGCGCAGAACACAACCAATGCCATTGATAATTGTCAAATAAATGCAATGATTACTCATCTGTTCAAGATTTAGACCAACAGAGTACCTCATTTATCAAGTAATGGGAGCAGTTTTCAATCCCAGGTTCTGTCAAGGTTATTTCTGTCCACCCAGCGGGAATTTTGGGGAACCAGTCCCGTTATAATCTATTCAATACACTTTCTAAATAGGTAGCAAATGCTTATTTTAAAAAAATAGATAAATGGGAAATTTTATCATGTTCAATGCACTTGATACTGCTTGATCTATTCTCCCAGCAGCTCATATATTCAGTGCTGATGGTATTCCTCGCATCCGCCTAAATCCGCGAGCCCAGAGAAGGAAATTCCTCCTTTTAAAAATTACATTTCTCGAAACAATGTCTAGCAATGAGAAGTTGATGTGGGGTTGGAACACACAGATGCATTTTTTCCCACTCTTCAGAAGTTAGCTAGAGAAATCAATGATAGCTATCATCTAAAATTGCTCTAAAAGTGGGTTTAGTGCAGAGAAATGGGGCTTAAAGGCAATCGTTCAACATTTTCCTATTTTTTCACCTATTGTCACCATCATCATCATCATCATCATTGCCTTTTTCACCCTGGGCAGGGTATAGGCCACAGACAAACAGTTTCCATCCTTCTCGTCCTGAGCTATCTTTTAAAACTCATTCCAGGTCTTACCACTTCTCTGTATATCAGCTTCTTAATTCTTCTTTCCCTGTCCTCGTGGCCTTCCCCTTGATCTTCGCCCTGGGGGTTCCAGTCCAATACTTTCTTTGTTATAGTGGAGTCGTTCTTTTTTAAGCGTGTGTCCAATCCACCTCCATCATCTTCTTCCTATTTCCTCTCCCACTGGTTTTTTGCTGTGTTCTTTCCCTACTTCTTCAAATTTTTTATTCTATCCATCCATTTTTATTCTGAGTAGCTTACGCATGCACCTGTTTACGAAAATCTGTACCCTCCTTATACATGCCTGTGATGCGTTCCAAGTTTCACATCCATACAGTAGGACAGACTTCACATTTGATTTGAAAAGTCTTAGCTTTATCGAAGGGAGATATCTTTATTTCTCCAAACTCTGTTTCAAAGACGTGAATGCAGCCTGTGCCTTTCCTATTCGGGGGCTTTCACCTCTGCTTCCGTGCCTCCATCCTTGTCAAATTATACTTCTGAGATAGCAAAAGTGTCTATTTTCTTCGAGTTCCTGATCTTTACTTTGATCTGCTCCCTTTGACGCGTACCTATCCCAAGACCTTTGATTTTGCAGGTGAAATTCTTAGACCAATTGATTCAGAGAGCTGTTTTATAATTGTGGTTTTTTGCTTGCATCTGTTCCTGGGTGGGGGACAAACGAGTCAGATCATCTGCAAAATCCAGATCATCCAACTGTGGTCCAGGGGTCCACTGTATCCCTTTTTCTTCGCCCTTTGGAGGTTTCTTTCATTAGCCAATCAATGGCAAGGATGACAGGAAGGGTGAGAGAAAAGCATCCCTGCTTGACACCAGTCTTAATTTCAAAGCTGTCAGTAAGCTGATCTTCATGTACAACCCGCAACTTGATCCTTCATACATTTCCTTAATGAGTTTACTATCTTTTCAGGAGTCCATAATGTGCCAGAATTTCCCCCAATGTTGCTCTGTCAAAACTGTCGAAAGCCTTTTCGTAATCCAGAAAGTTGACAATAAGAGGGGGAGTGCCATTCTATAGACTGTTCCACTATGACCGCAGAGAGGCAATCTGGTCTGGTTGAACGGTTTTTCCGAAAACCTGTCCCGTTTTTATCCCGCAGTTTAGCATGTTTCATTCTTAATTCCTCAAGAATAAACGGTTGAAAACCTTTCCTGGGATAGAAGAAGAGTGATACCTCGATAATTATTACAATTGCTGAGGGCCCTTTCTTTGGAAGCTTGATAAGATGTCCTTCCTTCCAATCCTTTGGCAATATCCCGTCATTCCAGATTCTCTCAAACAGTGGGTGCAGGGCCTCAGCATTTCTTTTAGCATCAACTTTTAAACCTCCGGTGGAAATCTGGTCGGCCCAGCAGCTTTCCCCCTTTTCAGCTTGTTAATGGCACCCACAATCTCTGCTACGATGTGGATCACAGCTAATTGGAAACCCTCATTCCTTGCAGGCAAATTTCTGGCTGGTTGTCTGGGGGTGGTCTGTTCAGAAGGCAGTTGAAATGTTCCCTCCATCGTTCAGATTAAAGCCCTTTTCAAAAATAAATTCTTCCCATCTTTGTCTTTTGACTGGTCCCTCTGGTTTCCCATATTTCCAGCAAGTGTCTTGGTAGTTGATAAAGGAATTCCTCTGTGTCCTCCTGTCGCTGCTGCTTCTGCTTTCTCTGCAAGTCTGTTCATGAATGCTTCCTTGTCTTTCTTTTACAGATCTTTTTACTTCCTTAGCTATGGCTCGATACTGCTCTTGTGCATCCATCTTGAAGCCCTTTTCGGCTTGCGTTCACTGTTCCTTCCTAGTTCTTCCTCTTTTCAAAAAGGTCCAAGTGGTTGGACTTACCCATCTTTTTTTGTTCCGATTTCTTTACCCCCAATACCTCTGGCAAGTTGTTATGTAGACTTCCTTGATCTTTGCCCAATGTGACTCTACATTTATGTCCTCCTCCCAGCTCAGTAAGAGATTGGAATCTATTACACAATTGTAGTTTGAATTCCTCATTCTTTTTTCCCCATCAAGTGCATTCACCTCGAATTTTCCCTTTTTGTATTGATCTGGTCCCCTGTTTTTTGAGTCGGAGCTTAAGCTTGCCATAGCAGGTGGTGGTCTGATCCAAACATCTGCCCCTCTCCGTACTGTCACATCTTCCAATGAACGTCTGAATCTTCGAGAGATACAAAAAAGATCAATCTGATTCCCCTGTCACACATCGGTGAGAACCCAAGTGCTTTGTGAATCCTCTTATGGGAACACTGATCCTCCAATCACCAAACTGTTGATTGCCCCAGAAATGTTGCAAATCTCTCACCATTATCGTTCATTCTCCCATGCCATGACGCCCCCTGATACCTTCATAACCACGTTATCCTGTCCCACTTTAGCATTAGCATCTCCCATCAATATGTTGATGTCTTTCCTTGGAAACTTGTCAATGACTTTTGTAGCAGACATAAAATGTATCTTTGTCCTCATCTGTGCCTCATTGTTGGGCATAGATCTGTACAATGTTCATGCTGATCTTCTTACTCCGTTTGTAAAGGAGCCATGATGATTCTTTCCCGTGTGTTCCCATCCCCTCATGACTTCCCC
>NW_027622707.1:0-11871 GCF_034508935.2 Berghia stephanieae
AAAGAAAATCTTTTATCATATTTTGTATGGTAAATAGATTTTTTACTTTAAAAGCAGGTCGACATCCGAAAACTTAGGGGTTTTTTAAATTTGTTGAAATTGGAAAATTTTTTGCGTCTTTAAAAAAAAAAATTCTTTAACAAAAATGAATAAGGAATGGATTATCATACTGAAAATTAAGTGCACGGGGGTAACCTATTATGAAATTGCAAAATTGATTTTGAAATTAATTTGAAATTTTAAAAAAAAACCCCTTTTAACCCCTTTGGGGAAAAAAAGAAAAAATTTTTTTCGTCCAGTGTTAAACGATTGAAATTTACCCTAATTTTGTCTAAAATTAAATTTGATTTCGCATCCTCATTTAAAAAAAGACTTTTGACGATTCGGGTTTTTAAAAACGAATTTGTTCCAGCCCGCGTATAACCTCGCAAAGAAAAAAATGGAACGCGTGACGTGATTTGTTAGGAAGACTTTAAAGAAAGTGCCTTTAAAAACAAATATACCCATTTTTTCCCTTCCTCGTTTTTTGTTTACTAAAAAAATAGAAATTTTTCTTTTTTAATTTCATTTTACCCTGTTTGATGGCACGAAAGGCGAAATAACAGGGGCAAATGCATTTGATTCAGGTTTTTTTTTAAAACTTATTTCAAAAGCCTTTTTTTAAATTTTAATAAGGGGGGGGTAATGGGAATGGAAGGAGGGTTTCACCTTTTTTTTGCTTTAAAAGAAAGATAAAAGGGGGCCGGATCCCTTGGAGTACTTCATTTTAAACATTTTTTTTTTAAAATTTCAAAGGCAGATGATTGGCTTTTGATATACCCAAAACCCCTGTATAAAAATTGGGAAAGGGTCTTGTTATATTTTAGTCATTTTCTTTTTTTAAATTTTTTTGTTGGTTTTTGGGGGGTTTTTGAGGGAAAGTTTGTTGCTTTGTTTTTTTTTTTGTTTTTTAATGAGGGGGTTTTTAAATTTATTTTTGTTTTTTTTGGGGTTTGGGGATTTGATTGTTTGTTTTTTTTTGTTTTCTTTGTATTTTCTTTTTTTTATTTTACTTTTTCTTTTTTTTCCCTCAACTCGTTGTAAAAAAAATGCCCTTCCTGTGGTGCCCGCTAAAAAATCCCAAAGCCCAAAATTTTTGCAAAACATCAAAACATCAACAAAAAACAACATCACCCTTTTATTTTTATCCAGATAAATATTTTTCCCCCTAAATCCTAAATTTTTAAAGCTTTCCCTTTTTTTTTTTTGATTACAACCCCTGATTTGGGTTATTTGTGGTGAAAAACAATCGGGTTTTATTATGCTCTAAATACGTTGGGAGTTTTTTTCCCCCGCCCGTTGATTATTTTTTAACCCATCTGACATTACCCAATAATAAACCCAAGAAAAAATAATAGAATGGGTCTAAATGAGAGGGGTGTTAACATGAGGGTTTCTACGGCAATTTAAATAACTGTTGTTTGGGGCCAAATCCCAAAAGGGGTCTAAATAATGATTGATGACAATAGCCTCACAGCTATATATGTTTTTATTATCATCGGTAAAAAAAAATAAATTAATGAAAATTTAAGGAGATGTAATTTTCCCCGGTTTTGTTTCCCATGAAATATAATATTCCCCCGTGTCGTGTTGTGATCGGTTTTGGAAAATTTTTAAACCCCTTTTGGGTTTTTTAAATTTTTTTGAAATAATTTTTAATAGACTTTTTGTAATTGTTTTTAGTTGCACAAATTTCAAATTCTTTTTTTTTTTTTAAATTTCAAAAAAAGGAAAAAAAAAAAAAAAGAAAAAGGGAGAAGAAGAAAAAGAAGAAAAAGAAAAAAAAGAAAAAGAAAAAAAGAGAAGAAGAAGAAGAAAAAAGAAGAAAACGAAGAAAAAGTAGAAGGGGGAGGAGGAGGAGGAGGGGAGGGGGAGGGGGGGAGGGGGAGGGGGAGGGGGGAGAAGAAGAAGAAGAAGAAGAAAAAGAAGAAAAAAAGAAGAAAAAGAAAAAGAAAAAGAAGAAAAAGAAGAAGGCTGAGTTTTAGTTTTTCGAACCCCCCAAAAGAGTCAATTAAAATTTTTAATTCTTTCCCTTTGTAATTGATGTTTGGGTGCCCAGTTTAAATTTGAAAAAATTTAAAAAGAAAATTTTATTTGCAAAAATTTTTGCACAGAATAAATCGCAAAATATCGTTTTGTTTGGGTATTTTGGTTTGGGTCCTCATCTTTTTACGTCTAAAAAAATCGTTTTGATGCTTTTTTTCAGTTTTTTTTAAAATTTAAATTTAGTTTGTGGTTTTCGTGATACAGAAAGAATGAGGAGAAGGGTTTCACGTTAAGAAAGAAAGGGGGGGGGAAATTGTTTTCTTTTTTTCTTTTTTTTTTGTTTTTCTTTTGTTTTTTTTTTTTTTTTTTTTTTTTTTTTTTGGTTTTTAAATTTAAAGGGGTTGGGGTGCTTGAAAAATAAATTTTTTGCCCATTTTTCATAAATAAAAGGGAGAGAGAAAAAAGAGAGAGAGAGGAGAGAGAGGGGGGGGTTGTGGATAAAAAAAACCAAAAATTTAAAAGGTTTCATGGGGAAAAGGAGAGTTTTGGGGTGATAGAAATAGATAGATAAGAGAGGGGAGAGTGATGGGGAGAGAGAGGACAATGATGATGATGTGAGGGACGACGACGATGACGATGATGATGATGTGATCAGATAAATGATGATTTTTCATCATCCCCCTCATCATATTCACCCTTCATAATATATGATCATGATGAGGTTTGATAAAAGATGATGCCCGGGTTTGTTGACCCATGATGTTGTTGTTTCTCCCGCGGTTGGGAAAGCGTTGGGAATTTCCCAAAAAGCAATTGTGTCAGAATCCCCAAAAAATTTTTTTTTTGGGCCAATGATTACATTTTTCACAACCCCAAAAGTTTTTTTACTTTAAAATTTAAAAAAAATTACAAGGGTTAATTCAAGTTGTTTTTTTCCTACCTGTTGTTTTGTTTAGTTAAAAAAAAAGCAAGCTGATTGAAATTTTGCTATTGTGTCTTTTGGGTTTTTTTAAAAAGGAAATTTTTTTTTTCCAAATTTATTTTTTTCCGTGATGTCAATCAAAGGGGAATTTTCTCTAACCGGGGCAATCCTGTATTTTCATTGTCCCCATCCCTTTCTGTTCTTGCTGACTTTTTTTCTATAAAAGTCCGGATGAAAAGAATTTTTTTTTGTAAATTCTAAAAGAAAATTTTTTTAAAATAGTTTTTTGGGATGGGCCTACTTTGGCTTTTCCCTAGGAGTTTGAATTTGTCAGTTCAAAACAAATCGAAATTCCCAAAAATTTAAAGGGTTTAAAATTTTTTTAATTTTAAATAAAAAAGGGAAAAAAAAAAAAAAGTATCACTTTCCAATTTGAAATTTTAAAATGTGATAAAACCCCCTGAAAATAACTGGTTTTTAAAAGAGGGAAATGGGAAAAAATTTGAAAAAACGCAATTCCCCCTTTTGAAAGTAAGTTTAAAAAGGGGGTTTTAACTTAGTAAAATTTTTGGGCTATAAGGTTTGAAACTTTGACAAAAAAAAGGTTATTTCGTCGATCGAATTTGACCAAAATGCAAAAAAAAAAAAAAAGTCTTATCAAAAAGGCCCCGCAAATTTGGGTTTTAAAATTTATATTTTTAAAAAAGTGGGGCAAAAATTTTCCCGCACCCGGGAAAAAATTTTCATACTCAAAGGGGTTTTAGGTTGATGTTTTTCATCTTAAAACAAAAGGTTTAATGCTCGTGAATGGGATCTGTTTTTTTGTTTTTTTTTTTGTTTGTTTGTTTTTTTGTTTTGTTTTGGTTTGGTTTTTTTTTTTGTTTTTTTTTCCCTTTTTTAAATGATTGGTTTTTTTCTTTTTGGGTTTGTTATTTCGTTTTTTTTCCTTGATTTGTTTTTATTTTAAAAAAAAATTTTGTTTTTTCACCAAATTAAACTGGTGTTTTTTTTTTTAAAAAGATTGTTAAAAAATAGGTTTTTATTTTCATTGTATAACAATCTTTATTGGTGTTGGTTAATGTAGTATTAGTATTTGTAGTATTAGTATAGTATTAGAAAGTGTAAGTAGTAGTAAGTAGTAGTGTAGTAGTTTAGAGTATGTAGATTTAGTATATAGTAGTAGTAGTAGTAGAAAGTAGTGTAGTAGTAGTGTGTTGTTTGTTTTAGTTGTAATTAATGATAATTAAAAAAAACTGAGCTTTTATATAGAGCAATATCCACTAAATGTGCTAAAAAGGTTTTAAAAAGGGGTCCCTGACAACAGCCCCACGAAATATGTAGAAGGGAGACATAAGCCTGTTAGGCGATATTACAATTTATTTCCGACAGAGAAACGCTGTTGACGGCCAGGTACTCATTTTACACCTGAGTACGGTGAGAGAATGTGATAAAGAGTCTTTTCCGAGGACTCAACTATGCGCCGAGGAGGCTTGAACCCGACCTTCCGATCCGAAAGCGAGTGTCATACCACAAGACCACATGCCGTAAAGTTAGTAGTAGTAGTAGTAGTAGTATAGTAGTAGTAGTAGTAGTAGTAGTAGTAGTAGTAGTAGTAGTAGTAGTAGTAGAAGTAGTAGTAGTAATAGTAGTAGTAGTAAATAGTAGTGGTAGTAGTAGTAGTAGTAGTAGTAGTAGTATAGTAGTAGCTATTGTTGTTGTAGTTGTTGTAGTAGTAAAGTAGTAGTAGTAGTAGTAGTTAGTATATATATAGTTAGTAGTAGTAGTAGTAGTAGTAGTAGTTGTTGTTGTTGTTATTGGGTTGTTTTTTAGAAAAAGTTGTAGTTGTAGGTAGTATAGTAATTTGTAGTAGTAGTTTAGTAGTAGTAGTAGTGTAGTATAGTAGACAATAGTGTAGCAATGAATGCCGTTTTGCCTCATTGCCCATTTTTCTCAAGAAATAGATTGTTATTAAAATCAAATTCGTCAGCCTGAATGTGCGATCAATTATTGATCTAATTTCGTGTGTAGATTTGTTTGGTTTTTTTTTTGTTTATTTGGGGGGGGGGGGGGGGGGGGGTTGTTTTTGATTTTTTTTTTGTTTTTGGGGTTTGGGGTTTTTTTTTTTGTGGGAAAGGGGGGGGGGGGGTAAACCAAAAAAGGTTTGCCTATATTATGTTTGAAGTAATCAGTTATGTCATTTCCGATTTTCCAAATTTGAAGGTTGATAAAGAACGCATTTATGGGGAAAATTTTAAAAATTTTCGAAATGAGCTATTTAAAAAGGGTTTTTGGGGTTAAATTCCTTTTAACCCCTGAGCCAAAAAAATTTGGAATTTTTGATTTTTAAAAAAATTTTCCCAATAAGCCCCTTTAAAAAAATAAAAAGATGGGATTGAAAATTGGGGGGTATAGGGCTTTTTTTAATTATTTTTTAAATTAAATTTTTTTTTTTTGTTTTGGGGGGGGGGGGGGGGGGGGGGGGGGTGGGAGAAAGATTTGATTGGTAAAAACTTTAAAAAATAAAATTTTGGACAAGAAAAAAATGATAATTAGATAGTGGAAAATTCGGCCCTTTTTTGCCGCGGGGCCCGCCATTTTGATCCATTAATTGAACCCTTTTTTGGTTTTAAAAAAAAAAATTAAAAAAAAATTTTTTGTTTGCTAAGCAGTAAATCTAAGATTTTAAGGTTTGAATGAAAAAAAATGTTTTGTTTTTTAAAGCATAAAAAAAAGTATCCCCGAAATCCGTATGGTTACTATTTTAGCGAAAAAAATAGAAGCCGACTTAACCCTATATAAAGTTTTAGATTCAATGTTTAAGGGTGGGATTGCCTTTGAAATTTTAAAATATTTTTTTATCCCTTTTTTTTTTAAAATTTTTTTCCCCCGGGCACTTAGGTGGAAACACTATACCCCGGATTTTTTAAATTTGGGGGAAAAAACGTTTAAATTTTTTTTTTTGTGCCTTGACGACGGGGGTTTTTTTGGCTATTTTGACGTTAGTTAATTATACCGAGGGCAAAAATTGAGAAGTAGGCCCAAATTAAAATCCTGAAAATTGAGGGGTAAAAGAAGATTTTAAATGGGGTTGAAGAGAATTTTGAGATTTATAATTTCTTGTTTTGAAGCTCTTTTATGAGTTATCATCACTTTGCCATTGTTTCGGGGTATTTCCCCCCGGCCCGGGGGTGAATTTTTAAATGAAGTTAAAAGACCCTAAATCAGTCGTTTTTTTTCAAAAGGGGGGAGACCCCCCTTGATTACTAGTTTTGAGTGAAAGGTTTAAGATTTTTTTTTATTGATGTCATTTTGAACTTTTTTTTTTTTTTTAAAAGGCAAAATCCACTCACTAATAGTGTCAAAGCGCTTTTTAAACCCAATAAAACCCCCCCCAAATTTTAAGTCCCAAATGGGTTTCAAAGTAAAATTTGGGAACCTTTTAGCTTAAACCTTTTTAAAATTTGCTTTATCTTAAGTCGTTTTATACTTGAGGAGGGATTTAACCTTTTTTTTCTTCTTCTTCTTTTTTTTCTTTTTTCTTTTCTTTCTTTTTTTTCTTCTTTCTTCTTTTTTTTTTTTTCTTTTTTTCTTCTTTTTTCTACTTTTCTTCTTCTTTTCCCCCTTTTTTTTTCTTTTTTCTTTTTCTTTTTCTTCTTTTTCTTCTTTTCTTTTTTCTTTTTTTTCTTCTTCTTCTTCTTCCTTCTTCTTCTTTTTTTTTTCTTTTTTTCTTCTTCTTTCCCTTATCCCCCACTTTAAGGGTTTTCCGTAATGAAAGGGCACATTCCAAAAACCCTTCGGGGTTTAGGCCCCCTTCCCCCAGGGCCCCTTCTTTGTAGCATTTTGCCCCTTTTCCCCCAAAATTTGTTTCGGGGGTCCCCTTTTTTTATTTTCCCCCTAATTGGAAGTCCAAAACTTTTTCCCGTACTTCCCTTTGTTCTTTTCAAGCCCGGGAAATTTTTTAATATTTTTATCTTTTTTTGATAATTTTTACTTCAGTCAACCTTCAATTGTTCATTTTCCTTTATCGGTTTGCCCCCTTTAACTTCTTTATTTGTTTCTTTTTTTTTAAGTTGATTTTCTACTCCATATAACATTGTGGTTTACAACTTTTTGTATTAATTTTTCCCCTTTTTTTGCGGAAAATTTGTTTGTGCACATTACATAACTTCCCGTTATTCCTCCCAAATTTTTCGATTTTGTAATTTTCCAAATTTTAAAGTATTTGTTGCCCCCCCCTTTTTTCTAAAATTATTTTTAATTTGAAAGAATGAAATAAAAAAAAATTTTTAAAAAAACAAAATGCAAAATGATTTAAAAAAAAAGGTTTTAAACCCTTTCGGCCCCCCCCGGGAAAAAAATGATTTATTTTGTCTTTCTTACAAATATAAAATAATGGGAAATATCCCCTTTTTTAAAAAGGAACAAAAATTCTTAAAACCTCTCATTATTTCAATTTTGAAGGACCTTTTTTTAAAAGGTTTTTTTTAAAAAATTTTTCTTTGCTACTTAAATTTTTTAAAATTATTTATTTTCCCCGAAATTTTTTTGTCTCTAAAAAAAAACGCAAAAAGACCCAAATTGTAAAATGAAAAAAGGGTTGTTTAAATTTTTCTCGAATTTATTTTCTATGAGTTGACCCCCGGGGGTTCAAGAAAGAAACCCAATTTCGAATATAATGTTTTTATGCCCATTTCAATATACTTTAAATTTTTCGCTATTTTTATTTTCCCCTTTTTTAAAATTTGTAATTTTTAATTAATAGTTTTAAAAATTGTGGAGTAAAAAATTTTGGGTTTGTAAAAAGTGTTTGCCCAAAAAGGTGAAGGGATAGGAAAAAAAAACGTAACAAATCCGTTCGTTCGTCAAAAACGATTTCCCTTTTTCCGTGGATGTTGTAAAAATCTCATATGGAATTCTTTAAAAGGAAAATGAGAGATTTTATATACGGGAAAAGTATATGCCTTTTTTAAAAAAAATTGAAATGGGGCATGATTGTGCCCTGAATGAAAAAGGGTTTTTTTCACTTTTGGGGGAAAAGAAAAAATTTTGTATAAACGCTCTTCCTTCGTAGGGGATTAAAAAAAATTATGAAACGGGTTTTAATACCATCAATTGGTGTGGTCTTAAAATGTTTGTATTTTAGGGGGAAAAGGCCTTTTGAAACATCGTACTTTAAATAAAAAGGTGGGGGCAATTTTTTTTTTCAGAAATATCCCAATTTAAAATAAGATATGATTTTTAAAAAAGTATCTCTGTTGTGGGTAAAAAGGGTTTTTTCTCTGGGGCCCCAAAGTGATAAAAAATTTATCCAAAAAAAAACCCTTTCCGGGGTTTTATTAATATTGTAATAAAAATCTGAAAAAATTTTTTTATGAAACGGGACAGGTTTCAAAGGAAAAGACCAAAAAAAAAAAATCTCCCCCAAAAAAAAAATTAAAAAGTGGAGGCGATGATTTTTTGGTTTTCCTTTTTTTTTTGGTTAATTTTTTTTTCTTATTTGTTTTAGATAAACCCTCAAAAATTTTATTTTCTTTTTAATTTTACCCAATTTGTCCAAATTTGGCATTATAAAAATTGATAGTGGGGGAAAATTTTTTAAAATAAAAAAGTCCCCAAAAGCTGAAACCTTGTTAGTTAGTTTAAACTTTGGTTACTTTCTAATTATCATAGGGAAAGTATTGGGGGGTTTAAACCTGGGACGTGAAAAAAATAACGGAAAGGGGGGGGATGGAATGGGGAAGTTTGAATTTAACCGTCAAAGTTCCCATTGTTTTGCCACCCCCCTTCCAATTCGCTATTGATGTGCATTGAATTACCTGTTAAAATATCCATCTTTACACCCCTTCCAATTGGGGATTGATGGCTTGATTTTTGAAAATTTTTAAAAAACCCACCTTGCCCCTTTTGATAAATTTTTAAACAGTTTTTGGGGTTTTATAATACAATACCCACTTTCCAAAATTTAACTTTGCGCCCTCTAAGCAGGATCAAACCAAGGACTATGGGTCCGGGGTTGTTGCCACGCCCACACCGCCGCACAATTGGAAGTTTATATTTAGCCTACTGTCCAATCAATTTCCATTTCCTTGGGACTTTTAGGTTTTTTTAATTTCGTTTGGAAGTTATTATAAAGAAATTTTCTCTAACACCCCCTTCCCCTTTTGAGGTAGATAGGCTTAAACTTTTAAATTTGTGTTTTTCTAATCAACCTTTTTTATTTTGTTTCCAATTCTACCCCTGAATGACAAGCGGGGTGGTTTTTGTTGACTTAAAAAAAAACAGTTAAAAAAACAAAAGAAATAATAAAAATTGTAATAAATTAAATTAGGTGGAGGGGGTTCCATCAAAATTCCCCCCGCATACTTTGATTTCCTTTTTTAAACCCTTTATAATTTAAAAAGTGAAAAAACCTCTTTAATTTTTTTTCCTCTCCCCTTTTTTCAAATATTTTTAACCAAAATAATTCAAAAAAATCCATAAAAAAATCAAATCATTTCAAAAATTTGGTTTACCCCCATAAAAATTTAAAATTTTTTTTTAATTTTTTTATATACCAATTCCCCTAAAGTTCAAAAAATTTTTCAAATTACTTACCGGGTTAAAGGGTTAAGTATAATTTATTAATTCTTTAAAAAAAATATCTTGAAAAGGAAACAAAAAGTAAATCACTTTATATCCTTATTTTTTCATTTTCATCGTTGGGAATATATTAATTTTTTCCTTACTGATAATAAAAATATAGTAGAAATTATACCCAAACATGTGGGACTAGTTTTTACTAAAAAGTCCCTTTTCGGGGGAGAATAATTCCATTTTCCAAATAACCTTTTGGTTTTTTCATTTTTAAATGAATTTTTATCCAAGGGGTGACCTCATTGTTAAAACACATGAAACCCTCTAAAATTTGCCAAATTTTTGGTTTTTCAAAAGAGAAATTGGGTAAAATTTTAAAAAATTTTGGGCAATTTAAATTACAATCGAATAAAAGAATCCTTTAAAATTAAATTTTTTTTATTTTAAACTAGTTGGGGTCTTTTCGTTTTCCCCCAGAGAGCATAACATGATGGGTTACTACAATGAAAGGGAAATGCCTTTGGTTACTCTTTGGTTTAAAAAATCAATAAAAAATGATAAAAAAAATAAAAAATATTAAAATTGAAAAAAGTATTTTGACCAGCAGTTAAGCTTAAGCCAATATTTCATCACAAAAATAACATAGAAACATTGAGACATTGGTATGCTCGGTGTATGGGTGAATTTTAATTCGAAAAGTGTGGAGGGCACTTAGTTGTTAAAAAGATATGAAGTGATTAAAAGTGCCAGAAGACAATAAAAAAAATTTTTCGCGGCGGTGTGGGGTTGAACCTGCGACTTATTGGTACGACAACTCGCTGGAGGTGAGAGCGTGGCTCTACCGTGTGAGCTATCCACGAACAAAAATATTCGTTTCAAACCCAAAGTCATTTCTAATCCCTCTCTCACCACTTCTTGAGATCGCGATTCGTTCCCACCATCGCGAATAATTTTGACCAGCAGTTAAGCTAATAGCCAATATTCTCATCACAAACATATAACATAGAAACGATTGAGACATTGAGTATGCTCCGTGTATGGGGTGAATTTTTATTCAGAAAAGTGAGTAGCAGGCACTTATGTTGGTACAACAAGATATGAAGTGAGTAGAAAATGCCGAAGACAATAGAGAATAAAAAATTTTTCGCGGGTGGGGGTTTAACTGCGACTATGGTACGAAACTCGCCTGGCAGTGAGAGCGTGGCTCTACGTGTGAGCTATCCACGAACACAAAAATATTCGTTTCAAACCCAAAGTCATTTCTAGATCCCTCTCTCACCCACTTCTTGAGATCGCCGATTCGTTCACCACCATCGCGAAGTAATTTTGACCAGCAGTTAAGCTTAATAGCCAATATTCTCATCACAAACATATAACATAGAAACGATTGAGACATTGAGTATGCTCCGGTGTATGGGGTGAATTTTTAATTCAGAAAAGTGAGTGGAGCAGGCACTTATGTTGGTAACAACAAGATATGAAGTGAGTAGAAAAGTGCCAGAAGACAATAGAGAATAAAATTTTTTTTCGCGGCGGGTGGTGGGTTTGAACCTGCGACCTTATTGGTACGACAACTCTCCGCCTGGCAGGTGAGAGCGTGGCTCTACGTGTGAGCTATCCACGAACACAAAAATATTCGTTTCAAACCAAAGTCATTTCTAGATCCCTCTCTCACCCACTTCTTGAGATCGCCGATTCGTTCACCACCATCGCGAAGTAATTTTGACCAGCAGTTAAGCTTAATAGCCAATATTCTCATCACAAACATATAACATAGAAACGATTGAGACATTGAGTATGCTCCGGTGTATGGGGTGAATTTTATTAATTCAGAAAAGTGAGTGGAGCAGGCACTTATGTTGGTAACAACAAGATATGAAGTGAGTAGAAAAGGGGCCAGAAGACAATAGAGAATAAAAATTTTTTTCGCGGCGGTGGTGGGGGTTTGAACCTGCGACCTTATTGGTACGACAACTCCGCCTGGCAGGTGAGAGCGTGGCTCTACCGTGTGAGCTATCCACGAACACAAAAATATTCGTTTCAAACCAAGTATTTTCTAGATCCTCTCTCACCCACTTCTTGAGACGCCGATTCGTTCACCCCCATCGCGAAGTAATTTTGACCAGCAGTTAAGCTAATAGCCAATATTCTCATCACAAACATATAACATAGAACGATTGAGACATTGAGTATGCTCGGTGTATGGGGTGAATTTTTATTCAGAAAAGTGAGTGGAGCAGGCACTTATGTTGGTAACACAAGATATGAAGTGAGTAGAAAAGTGCCAGAAGACAATAGAGAATAAAAATTTTTTTCGCGGCGGTGGTGGGGTTTGAACTGCGACCTTATTG
>NW_027622708.1:0-11853 GCF_034508935.2 Berghia stephanieae
ACCAGCCGAATCTAAAGTACCCGGAGGTTACGCTGGACCGCAGCCTCACCCAATGGTGCACCTCTAAGGAGTTGCCCGGAAAATAGAGAAAAGCCGACAGAGCTGAATATACGAGATGGAAGTCGGTTTGGGAGAATTCAATTCCTCGAGGGGGCGGGACATCGACTCCTCAAAACTGGGGAGAAGTTGCAAGGCTTTTCCACCAGTAAGAGGAGACACTGGGTCGCAGTCATTCGGCTTCGGTCGAGAACCTCACGGCACCCTCAATTTCATCAGTGGGGACTTGCCATCTGTCCAACGTGTACCCGCTGTGGTCAAGAGCCCGAAACCGCAGAGCATCTAGTTAAACGGTGCGTTGTGATGAAGCTTCCGTGCGGGTTCGCTTTTTTATTGCTAATGACTCAAAAGACTCCTCCCGATTTATGAAAGTTTCCATAATACGGTAGTATAATAAGTAAAAAAGTGACACCCTGCAGAATTTGTGATTGCCCGGTCCAGACATAAGCGCTATGGTCTTATTTATAAAGTGCAGAAACTTTGCAAATAAACGGAAAAAACAGATTAATTCTAATCGAACAGTGGAACACAAAGGCAGAATCTGCGAACAACCGGTCCAGACATAAGCGTTATGGTCTTATTTATAAAAATCTAGAAACTTTGCAAATAAACGGATAAAATAGAGATTAATTCGATTCGAAAAGTGGAACACAAAAGCAGAATTTGCGAATGCCCGGTCCAGACATAAGCGTTATGGTCTTATTAATAAAATGCAGAAACTTTGCAAATAAACGGATAGACTAGATATTAATTCGATTCGAAAAGTGGAACACAAAAGCAGAATTTGCGAATGCCCGGTCCAGACATAAGCGCTATGGTCTTATTTATAAAGTGCAGAAACTTTGCAAATAAACGGAAAAAATAGAGATTAATTCTAATCGAACAGTGGGACACAAAGGCAGAATTTGCGAACAACTGGTCCAGACATAAGCGTTATGGTCTTATTTATAAAGTGCAGAAAATTTGCAAATAAACGGATAAGATAGAGATATATTCGATTCGAAAAGTGGAACACAAAAGCAGAATTTGTGAATACCCGGTCCAGGCATAAGCGTCATGGTCTTGTTTAAATGAAACAATGCCATTTAAAAAAATATATGGTCAATGAGTAATTAAGCTAAATATGCGGAGTTCAAATAGATAATTTGATCTGTGAATTATTTTTATAATTAGCTGTTTTTATTCTCCATCATTTAGGTTATGTGATTAAGTTTATAATTGAAATACAAACTTTATCTCACTTATCAATGTTTTGCAATAAAGGAGAGTGTGAGTGAACCTGAGCAAAGGAAATTATTTGAGAGAGTGATATTTATCATGCTTTTCAGTTTGTAGTTGAATTCTAGAATGGATTCTTTATAGTTCTCATTGATTGTATGTCAGTCTTTAGGACACCGATTACCCTAATGCGGCCACAATTTACAATGTGACGGCCACAAGCCCGTTAAAACACAGAGTGGGGTATTGTTGTTTGCAAGTAATGCTATGGTTTTAATAGGATATCTGTCTCCTATTAAAATACATTCCTGTGTTGGATTTTGGATTAAATTCATGTCTTCTTCGGATTTTGGGATATTTAATTTTCATGGATTGTGATTGTGATTTTCAAGACTATTAATGTAAGTAAATGCCCAAATAGATATTTTTATTCATTTATTCTTTATTTATTTTTTTTTAGTTTTGTTTTGTTTTGAAGCATTTATTATAAGAAATATTGTACATATGCACTTATACACACCAAAGACTATATCCTTTCAACTGCTTATTATTATTATTATTATTATTATTATTATTATTATTATTATTATTATTATTATTATTATTATTATTATTATTATTATTATATTATTATTATTATTATTATATGATAATAATAATAAATAATAATAATAATAATAATAATAATAATAATATAATAATAATAATAATAATAATAATAATAATAATAATAATAATAATAATAATAATAATAGTAATAATAATTAATAATAATAAGTGCATTGAGTGAAATCCCAATCATGGTTGCCCAAATAAAACTGGCGCTAGAATCCCGACTACCTGTCTAAACGAATGTTGTTTGTACGATACATACTAACTACACGTTCAATATCGGGGCAGAAAATATACGTTTGGTTTTATGAAATTAAAACAGTAGTCCCACATTGTTCTTTGATGTTATTTGTGGTTGCATTTGCTTTGAAACTTACACATTATATTGTGTTACATTGTTTACAAAATATTTCTGGTACTCGTATGCATGTGTAGTCAACGGACCACCGGTCAATCGTGTTCTTTATTATTTTATTATTAATTTTGGCTTGACATCTTACATATGTGAATTTGACAGGTTGTTATGGATGGTAATTATAACATTAAGTGATTTTTAAACATTTTTACGGCGTTTTAAATGTCTTTCTTGCATTCATTGCCGAGCACCTCCACTTTTCTGTTACTATTTTAACGATCAGCTGATTTTCTCTTGCCTCCCCTTTAATTTCGCGGACTTTTTTCAGAACGAGGCGTGGGAGTGGCTAATTGATCTTGATCACTTTCGTTTTTGTTCTGTTTTTATCGGCAAGACACCCGACACTTGGCGGTATATATAATATAATATTGTGGCTGCGGCTATTCGGACTCGAGTCTGAACAGTCCCAATGGCTATTTGGACTCATATTCCAATGCACATGTGCAATCAACAAATTATTTGGACTATGTAGTCTTCTGTGGCAGTATATTTATGTTTTACAGTTTTATTTTACGCAGTGGCAGTGCTTGGGCTTGATGAGTGCTTCCAAGACCAAGAATGTGAGAAAATATCTAAATATGCTTTATACTTATACTACTATTTACAATTTCAAGATCTTCTAATTTAAAAAAAAAATAATTAAAGGTCAGCTGAAAGAAAAGCCTTACCTGTTACTGTTACGTTCATCAATGTTGTAAATAAAAGGGTATTCATGGAAGTTGGCATTCGGAGATATTATTTGAAGTGACTATTCAATTCTCATCCGACTCATCCTGCCTGGATGAGAATAGAAGTAGTGGCACCTTCTCACTATTCTCACCCCCTAGCCCCCGCCCCTCCTCGCTACTCTCACCCACAGATTAGTCTGTGCTCTCACCCAATCATCATCTCTCACATGACTGCTTTTTTAAAGTGATACTGGACGTAAGGAGAGGAACATACTCAACGAACACCTTGCATTCAGCGAACAGACTAGACCCCCCCCCCCCCCCCTTCATTTTTTTTTTTTCATCGACTTTAGTAAAATACCTCTTATGGAACCAACTAATCTCAGAGCCAACCTCAGATTCATTTAACCAGTAGTAGTATTGGCAAACTCACTTTTTAAATGTTCCTATTTTCTACTGAGACATACAGTTGAACTTCAAAGAACTATCGTCCATTCAATTGACAAGAAACGGAGGCGGAGTATAGAAGAATGGAGAATACCTCAGGCCTCACACTTACACCCCACCATGTGTTAGGGGTGGGGCAGGAGTGTCATTCAATATTAGAGTTTCAAAGTTTATTCAATCTTAGGCTTTCGCCAATAAATCACTCAATTTGATGACAACATATGAAAGTGGAAAAAAAAAAGAAAGGTAAATGGATCAGAGCTCTTTCCTAGGTTGGGAGAGAAATAAACTGATGATGGGGGGGGGGGGTTGACCCACAAACAACCGAGGTGGTGGTTGTAGGGGAAACTATTGATACGAGATCAAAGTCAAAGAGAAAAAGCCTCCGGCACTTGGATGGTGGAAGTTTTTTATTTTCTGTAAATTACTTTTAATGTTATTTAGCAATATAAATAGTGGAAGACAAACATATATATATTTATTTATTGTGTATTAAAAATGTTTAAAATGTTTTTACTGAATTTCAACATCCAGGCAATGTCTTTGGTATCCTATCACCCCCTTGCATTAATGGGCTCGTAATGCCAACCAAATGTCTTGTGATGGCGTAGCTTGTCGGTCGTGAGAGAGAGAGAGAGATTAACTCCTGTGTATACAGATTTCCAACATGATTCTCATATCTCAAGCAATCCAATCTAAATTCTAAATGTATGACATATATGTTCACCCTCCTTACGTCCATTACCACTAAAAGCAGTCACACGAGAGATGATGATGATCAGGTGAGAATATTGAGAGGGGGGGGGGCTAAGCTGACTCTACCTGTTGGTACAGGGGTGAGATAGCGAGAAGGGGCGGCGGCTAGGCTACCCTACCTGTTGGAAAATACAGGGGTGAGTTATATTCTCACCCAGGATGAGAGGTCGAATGTTTTTTCTGTTCTCACCCAGGATGAGAACAGGGGCAGCCAAATCGCAGATTGCTCGGAATTTCAAAGTATTGAAGTTGAAGTGTTTTTAGACAAGTTTTTTAAGATAAGATAAGATGAGTTTTTAGATAACTTGATTTTTCTGCTCTGTTAGGTATTGCCCTCATATATAGGTTACAAGGCAGAGTATTAAAGAACTAATATTGTTTTTTAATTTCATTCTTTCTTTTCTTTTCTTATTTCAGCAAAGTTTGCCTACTACTTGATGAGTATAAATGTGAATAGCTGAAAGACATGGTTGAAGAGTGGTTTGCCAGCTCAGCAGGGGATGACCGATTTTCAGACATCACTGTTTGTGTTGGGCCATGTCATTTTCATTCACACAAAGATGTTCTTATTAAACACTGTGATACTTCAAGGCTATGTTTTCATCTCACATGGAAAATACTCAAAATATTATTACAATCAAATTGATAGAAAAGAATCCATTTGAGATTCTTCTTCATGGATTTTACTCAGGACATCTGTCTTTGACAATTGATAATATTTTTGAAGTGACACTTGCAGCTCATATTCTTCAAGTTTCAGCTGCCATTTTTAAACAGTGTTGTGATTTTATGAAATCTATAATTAACCCTCAAAATTGTTTTGAGATTCTTCACTTTTCTCAATATCATAATGTGCAAGAAATATACAATGCATCAAGAAGATATTGTAATATCTACTTCAGTACATTGTCCAAAGAAGAGTCTTTTCTGAATCTCACATTAGATCAGGTAGTGACTTACCTGTCTGATGAGTTTCTAATTGCTGAGGGAGAATTATCAAGAATATTAGCTTTGAATGGATGGTGTGAGTTTAACAGATTTTCTGAGATTGGAATACTTCAGGAGGCTGTTTGTAAAATTATTCAATGCACAAATGACTCTTTGCCGCTTTGTCATGAGATTGCAAACAGACTGGCAAAGCAGGAAAACTTGATGACCAATTTCTGGTAAGAATAAATCTTAACACATTAACTTTTGGGCAAGTCATTTTTGTATCTTGTTTTGTTAGTCGAGTGATTTTTGTATATGCGTAGTAATTGGGTGGATGTAAATGAAAGCAAATATCAGCTCCAGTGTCAGATCCATATTTATGTGACATTATCTCCCACAATTCAAGTGTGAAGGTGTACTTGGTATAGGAAATAAGCAATTATGAGCTTTTTATATATTATAAGGCAGCTCCATTGATTCAGTGTGCTGAGGGTACTTCAAATGCAGCATTCCTTATTACTTAACAGGCCCTCAGGTGCCAAATTTGGATGCAGTCGTTTAATTTAGATGTCTAAGTTGTAATAATACTGTGACACTAACCATTACTGCCTATAGCGAGGTACTCATCCGCCACACCTTGGTTGAGTGGGGAAATGTGCTTTAACCAAGTACACAAGAGTTTTGAAATCAATACTCAATTTTTTCCACCAGTTAAGGGACAAGTCACCATTGTTGCATTTGCACTTGCATTTTTTATTTTTTAAGCGGAGATAACATGTTGCTGAGCCTCTGTTGGATATTGCAGGAATGTTAATATGAATATAAGGCTTTCAACAATCGATGCATTATGTATGAAATAAAAATTTGGGGCCATCAGGGCAGCTGGGGTAATGGGGGGGAAACGTTGCAAAGATGAATCAGTAGAAGTGCACAATATAATTGTGTATATATATATGGGTATGGTTTTCATTTTTAAGAACAGAAATGATTTAAATGTGCATCAGCGTATTTCCTTGAAGACGAACAGCTTTTTGTGAAGTTTTTTTAAAAATCTATGAGACATTCATGTAAATAGACGTAATCAGGATTGTTTTCTGTACGGTGATTAAAGGCCCATTGTCACTGATTGCCTTAAACAACTAGATTGAAGCGAAATAATTTTGGAAGTGGTAGAGGTTAATTCCTTTTCAGTCCATTATTTTGAAGTCATATCAGACTAAACTATCCATAGATTATTTTATTTAAAACCCATTTCATCTTAAAATTCTTTTCTTTTTTTTTTTCTTTTTTTTTTTTAAAATAATAAATTCATGCAGAGGGAAAAGACATTTGTGATGTCTGATTTACTCCAATGGACCAAAGACAATGTGCTCTTTATTACATTCTTTTAGTGCATATGAGTTTCATTTCTTGCAGCCTGAGTAATCCATGTGTATGTCTTATCCTGTCTGGGTTTTCCCTTTTAATACAAGAATTTTGAACCAAGAGCTGATGATGTTTTGGGCTCTTTTGTCAAACCCAAAGAGGAGGGATTGGTTGATGTGATTAAACTCTCTGACCTGTCTGATGGTAACAACCGATGTGCAGGGTTGTGAAATTTGATTTATGACTGACATTGTCGAAAAAACCAGGGTTTGACTTAGGATCTGCTGTTTGTTGTAAAGGTGATTTTTCATTTTAAAAGTTTTAATGTAGTTTCAATATATTTCTATTCTTATTCAAAATTTGAATGACACCGCACTGGATGATTTCTACAGGGTGTCCACGAGGTCGGATAAGTGGATAAAGTGGGATTTTTACCTTAAGGTCGGTTGGTAGGAAAAAAATCGGATAATTGCACCCGAGGTCGGATTTTTTGCCCTGGCAAGCATTTTCCTCAAAACCACAAAATCACCCTTATGTCTTATGTCATATTTTGACACCTGTGCTCAGTCTCTTGAAATTTGGTGACGGTCCGTTTTTATGACGTCGGGCCAGACAGAATGGCGCCAGATCCCACAATTGATACAGAAGACCAGTGGTGTTCTTTGATTAACTGGCTGAGGGTTTGAATGGGAAGGGAAGGACAAATGGGGCCGGATTTTTTTTTCCGTTTTTATGTACCTATTGCCTTTTTTATACCCCCCCCCCCCCCTCTCTCTTCCTCTCTCTCTTCTCTTCTCTCTCTCTCTCTCTCTCTTCTCTCTTCTCTTCTCCTCTTCTCTTCTCTCTCTCTCTCTCTCTCTTTGTATAATCATCTGGTTATCAGAGTAATAAATTTTTATTAAAAAAAGCAATGGTGGTTGGCTTAATTTTCTTCTTTCTTTTTACCTTTGGGCTATGGCTTTAAATTTGAGGATTATTGGGGTTTTTTTAAGCGAAAAACCCTTGTTTCGGGAAAAAAGAATTGTACTGCTTTATGAAGTAAAAAACAAACAAACAACACTTTCTGGCCTTTTTTTTGAAAGCATTGTAGGCCTTTTACATATGGGAAAGGACAATTCTTAAATGTTTACAAAAAGTAAATTTATGTTAATAATAAGAATGGATTATACACTTTAGATATATTAAATAATACTAAAACAAAACTTGTTCCCGTTATTTTTACACTTTTCTTTGTTGCCCGATGGATGGGCATTTTCCTCCTTTTTGCAAATTGCTATTATTTTCATGAATAAAAAACATCACCAAAACCCCTACATCAAATCTCTACCACCACTATTCAACCCCCCCACCACCATCATCTCTACCACCACCACTACTACACAAATAACACCCCATCTCCCTACCCCCACTATGCTAAAACCCCCAACAATTCCCCCACAACTACACAAACCCCCACACAATAATCCTAAGACCCCACTACACAACCACCACCACATCAAACCCTACTACAACCACCACCACAGCATCGTTCCTACCACCACTACTACTACAATCACCACCACATCATCATCCCCCACCCCCACTACCACATATCCCTACCACCCCATACTACAAAACCCCCCCACATCATAAACCTACTACCATACTACAACCCCCACCACATCATCATTACCACCACACTACTACAACAACCAACACTCACATTCCTACCACAGCACTACAACCACCACCACGCAATCATCCATACGACCATACTATACTACAATCATTACCCCTCATCCCCATCACCACTTTAACAACCATCACATCATCATCCTACTAAACCACCAAATGTTTGAATTACACTTTCAATTTTGAAATTCCACCATCGTGTCAGAAATTTCTGCAAGACAAATTTTAGATCGCATCTCAGTAAATTTGAGTGAAATTTAAAATTTTTAGGTTATGGTCGCATGATGGGTCTGATCTCACGATGAAAAATTTCCCCCTTTTTTGTGACCAGTCATTCTCACCCCTGTTTTTAAATTGTTTGGGTGGGTTTTTTAAAGTCTGATAATCTGCGGGACACCCGTTTCTATATAGATGGGGATATGTGCTTTAATTTTAAAGGGTTCGGGGTCGTTAGCATAATTTTTCTTTAATATAAACACTGCTAAATAATAAAAAAAAAAAATACTAAATAGAACTTTTAAATACAAGTTGTTTTTTTTTTAAATTGAGCATTTATATAGCGCAATACCCACTAAACGTGCCCCAATACGTTTTTACAAGAGGCCCCTCACAGACATGACGCCTGAAGGGCAATATTACTTTTTTTTTTTTCAAAAACAGAAATAGGCAGGAAATTTTGGGGGTGGCAATTTCATAAGTAGGATGGAAATGAACTTTGCCTCTCCCAAATTCCCAATTCAGGGAAATGAATAGGTGTTTGGGGGAATTAAAGGGTTTGGGCAAGGAAGAATTCTCCCACCCTGTATGAGTGGTCTCCTTAAATGTGTTGGTCAATCATTTGAAGTGAAAGTGCCTTTTCAGGACCCCTTGTGATTGGGAAGTCGAAATAATTTTGGGTTTCTGTCTCTATGACATAAATTCTTTCTTGTAAATCATTTAAAGTTGTTCTTTGTTTTTCAAAGTTAATTACTGTAATGCTCATTACGGGCAGGTCGCCTTTCCTGTGCACTATTCCGGGTTACCGGTGTAGTAAAGGATCAATTTTAAAGCCTGTGTTTACCTTTACCTTGAAGACCCTGCCCCTACCCTTTTTTTTAATTAAATTAAAATGTAGTGTCCACATCTCGATTCATACCTGATTCTACAAAATTAATTTTCTTTCTTTTAAAAAGCACTAGTTTGTTACTTTTGCCCTTTTTGTGTGGAACCCAATATCACACAAAGCATTTGGAAAAAGAGATCTTTTAAACCCTTTAAACTATTCATTGAAAACCAGGGGTTCAAGAGTCTTTTAGTACATGAGTATCAGCGCTGTATAAAAAAAATTAAAAAGTTTAAAGTTGTTACCATATACATCAGAACGGGATTTTTTCCCTGAAATCTGAGGGGTACTTTACTTTTCATTTGTCTCACCCTTAGCAAAGAAGTTCCCTTTTTCTTCTGTGAAAAAAGAAATAAATTTCTTTTTAACCCTTTTTTTTTTAAAATCAAAACTTTTATTCACAAAAAATGCCATGTAGATATTTTTTATTGTGTGTTTTAAAAATAATTTTTCAAAAACAATATGTTTATGTAGTGGTGGAGGCCCAAATTTTTGGGCGCATGGATTGGATTCCCTGACATTTGGAGATTCAGTGCTTTGATGATGGTTACGATTTGGAAAAACAATTTGGGAAAAATTCCCCATCCATTGAGGTATCATGTGATGAATTTCCCCTTGGGACCAAACTCTACATTTTTGGGGGGTTTGGAAAGTTTTGCTCCAAGAATTTCAATCTAGAAAAATTTTTATATTATGACTGGTGAGGATTCATTCTTTTTAAAATTTTTTTGTCACAAAGTGATGGGGAAGTCACCATTTATAGTTTTAACTAAATTGGGTTCTTATCAGTTATTTTTATTTTTTTAAAAAAAATTGTTTAGCAATAATATATATGTCCAGTGAAAAGGCTTTATAGTCTTTATTTATCTGATAGGACTTTTTCCCCCCAAAAAAAAAAAGTAAACTTGTTTGAGTGTTGTTTTTAAAAAAAAGTGAACTGTCCCTTTTTTAAAACTAATTCAATGTACTTTTTTTTAAAAAAAGTCAATAAATATTATCTTTTGAAAAGTTTTTTCCAGTCTAATCTAAGGGAAAAATAAAAAATAAGATTCCCAAACAAACTCACCCTTTTTAAAAAATTTTAAAGGGCCATTTAATGCTGCATCATTTTTAACTCACTTGGGACACATCTTGTTTAAAAATTTCAGGACCAATCACCGGCCCCTGTAGACAATACAGTGTAAAAAGCAGGTTCACACATCATGAAAAATTTTTTTCAAATTTTTTAAATGCATGCGAGACTCGTATTCCATGTTGGGTTTAAAAATTTTTCCATTGAGTGGTGAAAGGGCGTTTTTGGTATTCGATTATTAGTTTTAATTTTCTAGATATTTAAAGCAAGTCGGGGAGAATGCAGAGAATCAATATAACAATAGAGTGGGGCAATTTTTTTTTTTAATCAAACTAATTAAGTACAAATTTCATTAAGAACAACAATATCAATAACTTTTTTTTAAAAACCCT
Organism: Berghia stephanieae; assembly: GCF_034508935.2. Taxonomy (NCBI): domain Eukaryota; kingdom Metazoa; phylum Mollusca; class Gastropoda; order Nudibranchia; family Aeolidiidae; genus Berghia; species Berghia stephanieae. The sequence goes on from NW_027622708.1 coordinate 10,706, forward strand.
AAAAAAAAAAAAATTCTTCCCAAAGCCTGTCGAAAAAGAATAACCCCCGATCTCAAGGAGTTAAAACATGCATGCATATGGCACCATTTACAAAGGCGAAAATTTTGGGCAAAAAAACACCCCATTATCCACTTTTCATAAGTAATGCTATTTAAATAGGGGGCCTTCAATTTTTCTCTAAGACTGGGAGAGTATAAAAAGTCTCAGGCCTTTATGATAAGCCCGTTTTTTTGAATACAAAGCTGAAATTTAAAAAGTTTTCTCTCTTGCTTTAATCTGAAATTTTTGGGAAAATTTCCCAAAGTTAAAAACGATTTAAGACTGTTGAGGCGGGGGGGGCTTTCATGAATCCTGAAAAAAATTGTAAAAAAACTATTAAAAAAGGGGAAAATGGAAAAGGGTTTGGATGGGAACAGTTCAGACAATGGACGTTTCGGACAAACCCTTTTCATGTGTGAGTTTGGGATTGACAATTGGATTGATGATAATGCTCCTTGTTTTTGGGGGTTTTTTTTTTGTTTTTTTTTTCATTATTTGCTAAATTTATGTAAATTTTTAAATTTCCATCGGTGATTTTTTTGTCTGTATTTTAGTTGGGGTTTTGCATGACATCTCTATTTTGTTCTCATTCAATCCAAAAAGGTTACTGGACCCTCCGAGACCTAATGTTATTCAAACACCTCTCTACAGTAAACATTTTTTTGTTTTTTTTGGGGCTGGGGTCCTTATTTGACTATCACTGTAAATAAAAATGAGAAAATGTGTGGTTTTTAATTTTTGATTATTTCATAAATTTTGATCATTGTATACAAAATGAACAGAAAATGACCCAGTAAAGCCTTTAGGAACTTCAACTTGATATTTTTTATTGTGAGCAAATATTTTTGATGGAGTTTCAAATCATTTTAATGATATGCCTGTCATGCTGAATTTGATATGGAGTATTTCTAGAAGGGTAGTTTATTAAATACCTTGGAAAGTCAAGAAGGATTAATATATCACAGCGGGTGGTTGGATGGGAGCATCACCCTTGAATCATATACCTATGATGTTCGCATGGGTGTACGATCCGATAGTGATGTCGTTTCTTCTTCTCTTTACTAGCCTATCCTGCTTCTTTGGTTTTTGATTGTATTTTTTGCGGGGCT
>NW_027622709.1:0-11892 GCF_034508935.2 Berghia stephanieae
AAATAAATCCAAAAATAAAAAATTCAAAATGAAATCCTAATGTTAAATTTCTAATATTGTGAATCTCAAAGTTTCCAAAACGGACTTTAAAATTCAAAATGAGATTTAATATTTTAAATTGGAAATTAAAAACGTCAATTTCCAAAAAAATGAAAATATAAAAATCTAAACTTCCAAAGTTATTTTAAAATTGAAACCGAAGAGACAAAACGATCAAAGCAAATTAATTTTCATCAGATTGTCGAAAATTCGGAAGATAAAAATTAAAAAATTAAACATAAAGTGAAAATCAAATTAAAATCTTTATCCTCATTGTAAAACCCTGAAGATGCCAAAGTGACTATTCAAGAAAAATTAAATTTCATCAATTGTGAAACTCGGAAATTTAAAATCGTCAAATTCCCCCCCTCCCCCCCCCCGCCCCCGAAAAAAAAAGTAAATCAAAAATGAAAAATGAAAATCAAAATTCTACTTTCTAAACATTGTGAATCTCGAAAGATGCTCAAAACGGACTTTCATTCAAAATTCGATGATTTTGTCAACTGTTGAAAATCGGAAATTTGAAAAAATCGCAAATTTCACCGAAAAAAAACGTGAAAAAACAAAAATCTTAAAAATCCAAATATTATTTTTCAAATTTGTGAAACTCGAAGACGTTCAAAATCGACTCTTTCATGCAAAAATTCTAAGATTTCATCAGATTCGAAAATTCGGAAATTGAAAAATGAAAATTTCCCATAACGCGACAACAATCAATCAAAAAAAAAATTAATTTTGACATTGTAAAATCTGAAGACTCAAATTGACTATTCAAGCAAAAATTTGAAGATTCATCAATTGTCGAAAATGGAAATTGAGAAATCGTCAAATTAACCGAACCACACCTCCTCCCCCCCCAAAAAAAAATAAAACAAAAAAATGAAAAAATTGGAAATTTCAAAATTTACTTTAAAACTTAATCTCGAAAGATGCCAAAACGGACTTTTCATTCAAAAATTGATGAATTTGTCATACTGTAAAATCGGAAATTTAAAAACGTAAATTTCACCGAAAAAAAAACGTGAAAAAAATCAAAAATCTGTAAACTCAAATTTTATTTATCATATGTAAACAAAAACTTAAAATTGACTCTTATGCAAAATCGAAGATTTATAAATTGTCGAAAATTCGCACACTCCCGCACAAACACCTGAAAATTAATAAAACGTGAAAAAATCGAAAATATCAAAAATCCAAAATTTAATTTTTATCTTGAAAACTCTGAAGATGCTCAAAGTTGACTATTTCAAGCAAAAATTTAGATTTTTCATCACAGTTTGAAAACTCGGAAATTTAAAAAATCGTCAAATTCCCCCCCCCCCCGCCACCCCCCCCCTACAAAAAAAAGTAAAAAATGAAAAATCTGGAAATCAAAATTCTACATTTAAACTTGTGAATCTCGAAAGATCTCAAAACGGACTCTTCATTCAAAATTGATGATATTTCATACTTTGAAAAATCGGAAATTTGAAAATAAATACGAAAAAAAAAACTGAAAAAAATCAAAAATCTGAACTCCTAAATTTATTTTTCAAAATTGTGAAACTCGAAAACGTTCAAAATCGACTTTTCATGCAAAATTCAAGTTTAACAATTGTCGAAAATCGGAATTTAAAAAAAATGAAATTTCACCTAAAACTGAAAAATCGAAAATCAAATCCAAAATTTAATTTCATTAAACTCTGAAGAGCTCAGAAATTTAACAAAATTAAATTCCCCCCCTCTCCCACACCGCCCTTCAAAAAAACAAATCCCCCCCCCCCCCCCCCCCCCCCAAAAAAAAAATAAAATTCAAATAAATAAAAATGGAACTCGAAAATCCAAATCGACTTTCTAAATTGGAATCAAGATTTCAAACGACTTTTAAATCAAAATTGAAAATTTTGTCATAATTTAAAACGAAATTAAAAAAAACGCAAATCAACCGAAAAAAATTGTAAAAAATAAAAACTTAAATCCTAAATGTATTTCAAAATTGAAACTCTTAAAGTCAAAATCGACTTTTCATAAGATTTCAAATTTCAATTGACAAAAATCGAAATTGAAAAAACGTGAAAAACCAAAAATCGAAAAATCGAAAATTTATAAATTATCATTGTAAAACCAAGATCTCAAATTACATTTTACAAATTGAAATTTCTAGATGTCGAAATCGAATTATAGAAAAATATAACGTCAATTCCCTCCGCACCCCCCCCCCCCCCCCCCCCAAAAAAAAAGAAAAAATGAAAAATTGGAAACTCCAAAATTCTACTTTCTAAATTGTGAATCTCGAAAGATGCTCAAAACGGACTCTTTCATTCAAAAATTCGATGTTTTTGTCATACTGTTGAAAACTCGGAAATTTGAAAAAAATCGTCAAATTTCACCGAAAAAAAACGGAAAAAAATCAAAAATCGTAAACTCCTAAATTGTATTTTTCAAATTGTGAAACTCGAAAGACGTTCAAAATCGACTCTTTCATGAAAAATTCAAGATTTCATAGATTGTCGAAAATTCGGAATTGAAAAAATTGAAAATTTACCATAAAACGTGAAAAATCGAAAATTCAAAATCCAATTAATTTTAATTTTTTGACATTGTAAAGCTTTGAAGATGCTCAAAGATGACTATTTCAAGCAAAAATTTGAAGATTTCATCAGATTGTCGAAAACTAGGAAATTTTAATAAATCGTCAAATTCCCCCCCCCCCCCCCCCCCCCCCTCCCAAAAAAAAAAAAAAACGTGCAAAAAATGAAAAATGTGGAAACTTCAAAATTCTACTTTCTAAACATTGTGAATCTCGAAAGATGCTCAAAACGGACTTTTTCATTCAAAAATTCGATGATTTTGTCATACTGTTGAAAATTCGGAAATTTGAAAAAATCGTCAAATTTCACCGAAAAAAAAACGTGAAAAAAATAAAAATCTGTAAACTCCTAAATTGTTATTTTTCAACATTGTGAAACTCGAAAGAAGTTCACAATCGACTCTTTCATGCAGAAATTCTAAGATTTCATCAGATTGTCGAAAATTCGGACATTTGAAAAAATCGTGAAAATTTCACCATAAAACGTGGAAAAATCGAAAAATTCAAAAATCCAAAATTATAATTTTTGACCATTGTAAAACTCTGAAGATGCTCATCGATTATTTCAAGCAAAAATTGAAGATTTCATCAGATTGTCGAAAACTCGGAAATTTTAATAAATCGTCAAATTCCCCCCCCCCCCCCCCGCCCTCAAAAAAAAAAACGTGCAAAGAATGAAACATCTGAAAGCTCCAAAATTCGACTTTCTAAACATTGTGAATCTCGAAAGAGCTCAAAACGGACTCTTTCATCAAAAATTCATGATTTTGTCATACTGTTAAAATCGGAATTTGAAAAAATCGTCAAATTTCACCGAAAAAAAACGTGAAAAAAATAAAAATCTGTAAACCCTAAATTGTTATTTTTCAACATTGTGAAACTCGAAAGACGTTCAAAATCGGACTCTTTCATGCAAAATTCTAAGATTTCACAGATTGTCGAAAATTCGGAAATATTGAAAAAATCTGAAAATTTCACCATAAAACGTGAAAAATCGAAAATATCTAATTTTAATTTTCATTGTAAAACTCTGAAGATGCTCAAAGTTGACTATTCAAGCAAAAATTTGAAGATTTCATCAGATTGTCGAAACTCGAAAACTCGGAAATTTGAAAAATCGTCAAATTCCCCCCCCCCCCCCCCCCCCCCCAAAAAAAAAAAAACGTGCAAAAAATGAAAAATGTGAAACTTCAAAATTCTACTTTCTAAACATTGTGAATCTCGAAAGATGCTCAAAACGGACTTTCATTCAAAAATTCGATGATTTGTCATACTGTTGAAACTCGGAAATTTGAAAAAATCGTCAAATTTCACCGAAAAAAAACGTGAAAAAATAAAAAATCTGTAAACTCCTAAATTATTATTTTTCAACATTGTGAAACTCGAAAGACGTTCAAAATCGATTATTTCATGCAAAAATTCGAAGATTTCATCAGATGTCGAAAATCGGAATTTGAAAAAATCGTCAAAATTTCACCATAAAACGTGGAAAAATCGAAAATTAAAAATCCAAATTTAATTTTGAATCATTGTAAAAACTCTGAAAGATGCTCAAAGTTGACTATTTCAAGCAAAAATTTGAAGATTTCATCAATTGTCGAAAACTCGAAATTTGAACAATCGTCAAATTTCCCCCCCCCCCCCCCCCCCCTCAAAAAAAAAAACGTGAAAAAAATGAAAAATCTGGAAACTCCAAAATTCTACTTTCTAAACATTGTGAATCTCGAAAGATGCTCAAAACGGATCTTTCATTCAAAATTCGATGATTTTTCATACTGTTGAAACTCGGAAATTTGAAAAAATCGTCAAATTTCACCGAAAAAAAACGTGAAAAAAAATCAAAAATCTATCCAAATTATTATTTTATTCACAATGTGAAACTCGAAAGACGTTCAAATCGACTCTTTCAGCAAAAATTCGAAGATTTCATCAGATTGTCGAAAAATTCGGACATTTGAAAAAATGTGAAAATTCTCCCATAAAAGTGAAAAAAAGAAAATTCAAAAATCCAAAATTTAATTTTTGATCATTGTAAAACTCTGAAGATGCTCAATTTCATTTTGCATTTTTTTTTTTGAGGGGGGGGGGGGGGGGGATTGGATTTAAAATTCATTTTCCAATTGATGAAATTTAATTTTTCTTGAATATCAATTGAGATTTGATTCAATGAAAATTAATTTTGGATTGTTTTTTGTTTTTGGGGGGGGGGGGGGGGATTTGACGATTTTCAATTCTTTTCCAATTGATAAATTTCAATTTGCTTGAAAAGTCTTTGAGCATCTTCGAGTTTACAATGATTAAATCCAATTTTCTTTTTTTATTTTTTTGAGGGGGGGGGGGGGGGGGGGAATTTGCGTTTTAATTTCATGTTTCGACAATCTGATGAATCTTCAAATTTTTGCTTGAATAATCAACTTGAGATCTTCAGAGTTTTACAATGATCAAATAAAATTTTGGATTTTTTTTTTTGTTTTGGGGGGGGGGGGATTTGACGATTTTCAATTCCGATTTTCGCAATCTATGAAATCTTCAATTTGCTTGAAAGTCATTGGCTTCGAGTTTTACAATGATTAAATAATTTCGATTTTTCCACGTTTTTGGTGAATTACGATTTTCAATTCGAATGTCGTTTTGAGCTTTCGAGTTCAAATTTGAATAATTGAGTTTCAATTTTTATTTTTTCACGTTTTTTTTTGAATTGACGATTTTAAATTTCAGTTTCACGATGAAATCTTCAAATTTTTGTTGAAAATCCTTTGGCATCTTCAGTTTAATGTAAATTAATTTTGATTTTTTTTTTGTTTTGGGATTGCGATTTTCAATCATTTCGCAATCTGATGAAATCTTAAATTTTGTTGAAAATCACTTTGAGCATCTTCGAGTTTTAAATGATAAAAATAATTTATTTATTTTATGGGATTACGATTTTAATTCGATTCGACATCTATGAATAATTTCTGAAAATCATTGAGCATACAATTAAATAAATTAGATTTCGTTTTTTTTTTTACGTTTTTTCGGTGAAATTGACGTTTCAATTGATTTCGTTGAATCATCGATTTGATGAAATCTTTGAATTGGATCAATAGTTGAGTTTCCACATTTTTCATTTTTCACGTTTATTTTTTTTTGAGGGGGGGGGGGGGGGGAATTTGACGATTTTTAAAATTTCATGTTTTCGACAATCTGATGAAATCTTCAATTTTGCTTGAAATATCAACTTTGAGCATCTTCAGAGTTTTACAATGATCAAAAATTAAAATTTTGGATTTTTTTTGTTTTTGATGGGAATTTACGATTTTTCAAATTCCGATTTTCGCAATCTGATGAAATCTTCAATTTTTGCTGAAAAGGGTGAAATTTGACGATTTTTTCAATTTCCGAGTTTTCAACAGTATGACAAAATCATCGAATTTTTGCATGAAAGGTCCGTTTTGAGCATCTTTCGAGATTACAATTTTAGAAAGTAGAATTTGGAGTTTCAGATTTTTCATTTTTTTCACTTTTTTTTTTTGAGGTGGGGGGGGGGGGGGGATGGGAATTTGACGATTTTTCAAATTTCGAGTTTTCGCAATTGATTTAAATCTTCAAATTTTTGCTTGAAATAGTCAATTTGAGCTGTCGAGTTTTACAATGATTCAAAATTAAAATTTTGGATTTTTGAATTTTTCGATTTTTCTCGTTTTGTTGGTTGAAATTATGACGATTTTTTCAAATTTCCGAATTTTCGACAATCTGATGAAATCTTCGAATTTTGCATGAAAGAGTCGATTTTGAAGTCTTTCGAGTTTCACAATGTTGAAAAATAAATTTGGAGTTTACAGATTTTTGATTTTTTTCACGTTTTTTTTTCGGTGAAATTTGACGATTTTTCAAATTTCCGAGTTTTCAACAGTTGAAAATCATCGAATTTTTGATGAAGTCCGTTTTTGACATCCGATTCACATTTTGAAAGTAGAATTTTGGAGTTCGATTTTCATTTTTAGTTTTTTTTTTTGAGGGGGGGGGTGGGGCGTGTGGGAATTTGACGATTTTTCAAATTTCCGATTTTCAACGTGAAATCTTCAATTTTGCTGAAATAGTCCTTTGAGCATCTTCGAGTTTACAATGATAAAATTAAATTTTGATTTTTCATTTCGTTTTTAGTTTATGGTGAAATTGGACGATTTTTCAAATTTCCGAATTTTCAAATCTTGAAATCTTGATTTTGCATGAAGAGTCGATTTTGAACGTCTTTCGAGTTTACAATGTTGAAAAATAAAATTGGAGTTTACGATTTTTGATTTTTTCACGTTTTTTGGTGAAATTTGACGATTTTTCAATTTCCGAGTTTTCAACAGTATGACAAATCATCGAATTTTTGCATGAAAGAGTCCGTTTTGAGCTCTTTCGAGATTCACAATTTTAAAATAAATTTTGGAGTTTCCAATTTTTCATTTTTTTATTTATTTTTTTTTAGGGGGGAGGGAGGGGGAATTTGACGATTTTCAATTTGAGTTTCACATTGTGAAATTAATTTTTGTTGAAATATCATTTGCACTTTGGTTTTACATGATCAAAAATTAAAATTTGGATTGATTTTAGATTTTTCATTTTTGATGGTGAATTTAGATTTTTTCAAATTCCGAATTTTACAATGGAAAATTAAATTTGATTGAAAAGTCGATTTTGACTCTTTCGAGTTTACAATGTTAAAATAAATTTTACAGATTGATTTTTTTCACGTTTTTGTGAATTTCGATTTTCAAATTTGAAATCAATTTAGGTTACATTATTTTTTTCGATTTTTTCGGATTTGCATTTTCCGAGTTCAAAGTTTAAAATAGAATTTTGATTAAATTTCTTTTTCAGTTTTGATTTATTTGAAGGATGGGGAGGGGTTTACGTTTTTAAATGAGTTGGAGATTGGAATCTTCAATTTTCTTGAAATATCAATTAGAATCTTCAGAGTTTTACATGATAATAAAATTTTAATTTATGATTTTATTTATGTGAATTTCGATTTTTTTTCGATTTTCAATCTTGAAATTGAATTTCACAATGTTGAAAAATAATAATTTAGGAGTTTACAGATTTTTGATTTTTTCACTTTTTTTCGGTGAAATTTGACGATTTTTTCAAATTTCCGAGTTTTCAACAGTATGACAAAATCATCGAATTTTTGCATGAAAGAGTCCGTTTTGAGCAACTTTCGAGATTCACAATATTTTTTTGGAGTTTCCAGATTTTTCATTTTCTTCACTTTTTTTTTTGGGGGGGGGGGGGGGGGGGGGGGAATTTGACGATTTTTCAAATTTCCGAGTTTTCGACAATCTGATGAAATCTTCAAATTTTTGCTTGAAATAGTCAACTTTGGGCATCTTCAGAGTTTTACAATGATCAAAAATTAAAATTTTGGATTTTTGAATTTTCGATTTTTCCACGTTTTATGGTGAAATTTTACGATTTTTTCAAATTCCGAATTTTCGACAATCTGATGAAATCTTCGAATTTTTGCATGAAAGAGTCGATTTTGAACGTCTTTCGAGTTTCACAATTTTGAAAAATAATAATTTAGGAGTTTACAGATTTTTGATTTTTTTCACGTTTTTTTTCGGTGAAATTTGACGATTTTTTCAAATTTCCGAGTTTTCAACAGTATGACAAAATCATCGAATTTTTGATGAAAGAGTCCGTTTTGAGCATCTTTCGAGATTCACAATGTTTAGAAAGTAGAATTTTGGAGTTTCGAGATTTTTCATTTTTTTCACGTTTTTTTTTTTGGGGGGGGGGGGGGGGGGGGAATTTGACGATTTGTTCAAATTTCGAGTTTTCGACAATCTGATGAAATCTTAAATTTTTGCTTGAAATAGTCAACTTTGAGTTTTACAATGATCAAAAATTAAAATTTTGGATTTTTGAATTTTTCGATTTTTCCACTTTTTATGGTGAAATTTGCGATTTTTTCAAATTCCGAATTTTCGACAATCTGATGAAATCTTGAATTTTTGCATTAAAGAGTCGATTTTGAACGTCTTTCGAGTTTCACAATGTTGAAAATAAAATTTAGGAGTTTACAGATTTTTGATTTTTTTCACGTTTTTTTTCGGTGAAATTTGACGATTTTTTCAAATTCCGAGTTTCAACAGTATGAAATCATCGAATTTTTGATGAAAGTCCGTTTTGAGCATCTTTCGAGATTCACAATGTTTAGAAAGTAGAATTTTGGAGTTTCAAGATTTTTCATTTTTTTACGTTTTTTTTTGGGGGGGGGGGGGGGGGGGGGGGGGAATTTGACGATTTTTCAAATTTCCGACTTTTCGGCAATCTGATGAAATCTTCAAATTTTTGCTGAAATAGTCAACTTGACTCTTCAGGTTTACAATGTAAAAAAAAATTTGGATTTGATTTTGATTTTTACTTTTTGTGAAATTTGAATTTTTTCAAATTCCGAATTTCGACAATTGATGAATCTTCGAATTTTTGCATGAAAAGTCGATTTGAAGTCTTCGGTTTCACAATGTTGAAAAAAAAATTGGAGTTTGATTTTTGATTTTTTTCACGTTTTGTTTCGGTGAAATTTGACGATTTTTTCAATCGAATTTTTGCTTGAAAGAGTCGTTTTGAGTAACTTTCGAGTTACAATATTTAGAAAGTAGAATTTTGGATTTCGATTTTCATTTTCTTCACTTTTTATTTTTTTTGAGGGGGGGGGGGGAATTTGACGATCTTTCAATTTCGAGTTTTCGACATTGATGAAACTTTAAATTTTTGCTTGAAATGTCAACTTTGGTTTTACAATGATAAAATTAAAATTTGGATTTTAATTTTCGATTTTTCACTTTTTATGGTGAAATTTACGATTTTTTCAAATTCCGATTTTCGACATCTGATGAAATTTCGAATTTTGCATGAAAGAGTCGATTTTGAATCTTTCGAGTTTCACAATGTTAAAAACAATTTGGAGTTTACAGATTTTTATTTTTTTCACGTTTTTTTTCGGTGAAATTTGACGATTTTTTCAAATTTCCGAGTCTTCAACAGTATGAGGATATCATCGAATTTTTGAATGAAAGTGTCCGTTTTGAGCATCTTTCGAGATTCACAATGTTTAGAAAGTAGAATTTTGGAGTTTCCTGATATTTCATTTTTTTTACTTTTTTTTCTGGGGGGGGGGGGGGGGGGGGGGGGGGAATTTGACGATTTGTTCAAATTTCCGATTTTCGACAATCTGATGAAATCTTCAAATTTTTGCTTGAAATAGTCAACTTTGAGCATCTTCAGAGTTTTACAATGATTAAAAATTAAAATTTTCGATTTTTCCACGTTTTATGGTGAAATTTTCACGATTTTTTCAAATTTCCGAATTTTCGACAATCTGTGAAATCTTCGAATATTTGCATGAAAGAGTCGATTTTGAACGTCTTTCGAGTTTCACAATATTGAAAAATAAAAATTTAGGAGTTTACAGATTTTTGATTTTTTTCACGTTTTTTTTCGGTGAAATTTGACGATTTTTTTCAAATTTCCGAGTTTTCAACAGTATGACAAAATTATCGAATTTTTGCATGAAAGAGTCCGTTTTGAGCATCTTTCGAGATTCACAATATTTAGAAAGTAGAATTTTGGAGTTTCCAGATTTTTCATTTTTTTCACTTTTTTTTTTGGGGGGGGGGGGGGGGGGAATTTGACGATTTTTTCAAATTTCCGAGTTTTCGACAATCTGATGAAATCTTCAAATTTTTGCTTGAAATAGTCAACTTTGAGCATCTTCAGAGTTTTACAATGATCAAAAATTAAAATTTTGGATTTTTTAATTTTCGATTTTTTCACGTTTTTTTCGGTGAAATTTGACCATTTTTTCAAATTTCCGAATTTTCGACAATCTGATGAAATCTTCGAATTTTTGCATGAAAGAGTCGATTTTGAACGTCTTTCGAGTTTCACAATGTTGAAAAATAATAATTTAGGAGTTTACAGATTTTTGATTTTTTTCACGTTTTTTCAGTGAAATTTGACGATTTTTTTCAAATTTCCGAGTTTTCAACAGTATGACAAAATCATCGAATTTTTGCATGAAAGAGTCCGTTTTGAGCATCTTTCGAGATTCACAATGTTTAGAAAGTAGAATTTGGAGTTTCCAATTTTCATTTTTTTCACGTTTTTTTTTTTGGGGGGGGGGGGGGGGGGGAATTTGACGATTTTTCAAATTTCCGAGTTTTCGACAATCTGATGAAATCTTCAATTTTTGCTTGAAATAGTCACTTTGAGCATCTTCAGAGTTTTACAATGATCAAAAATTAAAATTTTGGATTTTTTGAATTTTCGATTTTTCCACGTTTTTGGTGAAATTATGACGATTTTTTCAAATTTCCGAATTTTCGACAATCTGATGAAATCTTCGAATTTTTGCATGAAAGAGTCGATTTTGAACGTCTTTCGAGTTTCACAATTTGAAAAATAAATTTAGATTTTGATTTTTTTCACGTTTTTTTTCGGTGAAATTTGACGATTTTTTCAAATTTCCGAGTTTTCAACAGTATGACAAAATCATCGAATTTTTGCATGAAAGAGTCCGTTTTGAGCATCTTTCGAGATTCACAATATTTAGAAAGTAGAATTTTGGGGTTTCCAATTTTTCATTTTTTTCACGTTTTTTTTTTGAGGGGGGGGGGGGGGGGGGGGGGGGAATTTGACGATTTGTACAAATTTCCGAGTTTTCGACAATCTTATAAAATCTTCAAATTTTTGCTTGAAATAGTCAACTTTGAGCATCTTCAGAGTTTTACAATGATCAAAAATTAAATATTTGGATTTTTGAATTTTTCGATTTTTCCACGTTTTATGGTGAAATTTTACGATTTTTTCAAATTTCCGAATTTTCGACAATCTGATGAAATCTTCGAATTTTGCATGAAAGAGTCGATTTTGAACGTCTTTCGAGTTTCACAATTTGAAAATAAAATTTAGGAGTTTACAGATTTTGATTTTTTTCACGTTTTTTTTCGGTGAAATTTGACGATTTTTTCAAATTTCCGAGTTTTCAACAGTATGACAAATCATCGAATTTTTTGCATGAAAGAGTCCGTTTTGAGCATCTTTCGAGATTCACAATGTTTAGAAAGTAGAATTTGGAGTTTCCAGATTTTTCATTTTCTTCACTTTTTTTTTTGAGGGGGGGGGGGGGGGGGAGGGGAATTTGACGATTTTTTCAAATTTCCGAGTTTTCGACAATCTGATGAAATCTTCAAATTTTTGCTTGAAATAGTCAACTTTGAGCATCTTCAGAGTTTTACAATGATCAA
>NW_027622710.1:10000-11778 GCF_034508935.2 Berghia stephanieae
AATAATAAAGAAGCTTAAAAGTTATTTTAAAAATTATATTGAGAGTTTTTTTAAAGGAACAGCACCGAATAAATTCAAAGAGAGAAGGAACTGAGAAATTCAAAAAATACAGGAACTGAGAGGTTAAAAAAAGAAAGAACTTGAAAGCTCATAAAAGCAGTAAAAAGTTTATAAAAGACGAAACTGATAAGTTCTCGAAAAAAAGAGACAAGAATTGAAGTTTTCAAATGGATAATGTGCAGAGAAGTTATAAGAAGGAGCAAAATAGATAAAGGAACTGATAAGTTCCGTTCAAAAAGATAGATGTAAGGAGCTAAATAGAAAAGGAACAACAGTTTTTGTTCAAAAATTATATTAAAGGAACGAAGAAGTTTAAAAAAATGATAATAATAATAATAAAGGAAAAGAGAAGTTGTAAAATAAAAGTAAAAGGAAAAGAACTGAAAGGTTCAAAAGAGGGAAAAGCTTAGTTTCTCAGAAAAAGGAAACTGAAGTCTAGAAAAGAAACTTGGATAGTGATAGAAAAGAGAAGCCCAAAATAATATGGAACTGAGAATTTCAAGAATACAAAGAGAGAAAATGTAAAAACGGACCTGAGTTCTAAGAAAGAACAGGAGGATTCAAAAAGGGCTGGAACTGAGTAGTTAAATAAAACTGGTTTTTGAATAGAATGAACCAGTAATTCAGGTAAAGAAGTAACTAAGAATTCCACTTCTTAGCCCTTTGTTGCCTGGTCAAATTTTACATTATAACAGTTTTAATATAGTATTGTAGTAGTTTACTTACTTCAAGCTTCTATTTCCCCGTGTGGTATCCGGGGTTCCTCAACTGAGAGGGCACTAGAATTGACCCACCGTAAGCTCATGCGTGTCGTAAGAGGCGACTAAACGAGTCAATTAGGTTTGGTGGCATCCAACTAAAAACCACCATTTTCGTTGAGCATTTCGACGTTCCTTCTCTTTGTGAAAGAGTTTTAAAAAAAGGTCGAAAAAAGGGAGCTGAGCAGGGTGTTGAAGATGTTAGCAATGGATGTGATGTGTGAAGTAATGCCTACCATTATTGGGCCCGTAATGGTAGGGATTGTAATGGCAGAGTTCTTGGCAATGAAGGTGTTGCTGGTGGCAAGGGATGATAGGGATTCGGTGGTGGATGACGTTAGAAGCAGTGGTGGAGTGGATGACAACGGTTGGTGGCGTGATGATGGAGGAAATCGTGATGGTAGGGTTGTTGTGGCGAGGAGGGGATGCTGGAAACGATTATGGTGAGGATGTTTATGAATGTTAGCAATGGATGCGGTATATAAAGCAGTAGTGGTACGGCCCATTGTGGTAGGGAATTGTAATGGCAGAGTTCTTGATGATGGGTGTTGTTGGTGGCGAGGTGATGATAGGGATGTCGATGGTGGATGACGGTAGTCGCAGTGGTGATGTGGGTGACAACGTGGGTGGGTGATGATGGAAATCGTGATGGTAGGGTTGTTGTGGCGGAGGGGATGCTTGGGGAAAAGATTATGTGAGGATGTTATAAGTTAACAATGGATGGGTATATGATGCAGTAGTGGTCGGCCATTATGGTAGGGGTTTAATGGCAGAGTTCTTGAGATGAAGGTTTTTGTTGGTGGCGAGGTGATGATAGGGATGTCGATGGTGGATCGACGGAGTGCAGTGGTGATGTGGGTGACAACGGTGGGTGGCGTGATGATGGAATCATGATGGTAGGGTTGTTGTGGCGAGGAGGGGGTGGGGAAGGATGATGAGAAGGGTTGGTTGGTTTTTGGG
>NW_027622711.1:0-11848 GCF_034508935.2 Berghia stephanieae
AAAAAAGGGGGTGTGCCCACGGTATGAATCAACATAAAAAGGGAAAATTTAAAGGGGGAAAAATGGGGGGGAAAAAAAAAAAAAAAAATTTGTTTTTTTTCCAAGTAAGAAATTTGTGTTAATTTTTTCCCAAAAAAAATTAAATTTTGTTAAACCCCCTTTTTTACCCCGGGGGGGGAAAATTTTTCTCTGGGGTTTTTCCCCCGGGGGGAAAATTTTAAAAACCCCCGGGGCCCGGGCCGAAAGGTGAAAACCCCAAAAAATTTTGAGCTAGGGCGGGGAAAATTGCTAAAGGGCCCACACAGCGAAGCCGGGGGATCGAACGGGGAAATTTGGGGTAGAAGAAAAGCCCCGTACCCCTGCCCTTTGAAGGAGGGAAAAATTGACCCCAATTTTCTTGTTTTTCAAAGTTTCTTTTCCCCGCCCTTTTGGGGAAAACGGGGGAAAAAAACGTTTAGGGGCACGGGGTCAGCAGTAGGGGCTTTTTTTCGTCCCCAAAGGGTTTCCCCATTTCGATCTCCCCCCGGGTTTTTGGTGGTTTTGAGCGTCACCCGCCTTAGACACTTTGCGGCGCGCACGCGGTGTCCGGGGGTTTTTCCAGCCCTTTTTTTCCCTTGGAATAGCCCCCAAAAAAAGGTTTCCCCTTAAAATGAAAAGGCCTATGGGGAAAAAATTTTTTTAAAAATTTTTTTTTTTTAAAAAAATTTTTAATAAGGAAAAAACAGAAACAGGAAAAAATCCCAAAGAAACAGGTGTACTTTTTCCCCAAATTTTATTGGTTTGGCCCCCCCTTTGGGATTTGGTCTTATTTTATATTTTTTAAAAATCAAAACAAACAACACAACCCACACACACATATATATATTATATTTAATAAAAAATTTTTATATTATATTAATATTTTTATATATTTTTTTTGGGTTACACTTCAATTTTTAGCACATCGTTCCCCCCAAGCAAAAAACCCCCTTTTACACGGGGTAACACGGGAAAATTTTTTCCCCCTTTTTAGATAAATTTTTTTTTTTATCTCCAAACCCCCCCCCAAAGGGGGGAGTAGGGGGGGGGGGGGGGGGGGGGGGGGGGGGGGGGGGGGGGGGGGGGGGGGGGGGGGGGGGGGGGGGGGGGGGGTGGGGGGAAAGGGGAAAAAGGGGGGGGGGGGGGGGGGGGGGGGGGGGAGGGGGAAAATTTTCCGGAAAATGGGGTTGTTTTAAAGAATTAGAAAAAAATGCAAAGCCCCCCCCATTGTCCCTTGCGGTGCGAGGGTTTTTTAAAAAAAAAATTTGAATAAGATCTAAAACCTTTCCATGAAATCAAAAAAAAAATTATTGAACTAGTCGGGGGGTAAAGATCAATATTGCCATCCTGAAAACAGGTAATTTTTGGGAAAAAAAAAGTTTTGCTGAAATTTCCGGTTTTTTGTCAAAATCTCTGAAATCAAAATTTTTTAGATGGTTGTTATAGGAAGAATTTTTTTTTAAAATTAAGTATTTTTTCATCCCCCCAAAGTTTTTTTTTAGACGTAAAATTCATTTCGGGGTCTTTCAACCCCCGAAATTTAATAATAAAAAATAAAATGATGATATATGATGATGATAAATAATAATAGTAATAATAATAATAATAATAATAATAAAAAATTAAAAATAATAATAAAATAATAATAAAATAATAATATTAATAATAAAATAATAATAATAATAATAATAATAATAATATTAAAAATAATAATAAAAATTAATAATAAAATACAGACATTACCAAATTCTGACCATCATGAATATTATAATAAGTCTTTTAAACATTCTAGAACAAATCGGAAACAATACCCATTGCCTCAGTGGGTGACAAATTGCCACCATCAATGGGTTTCTTGTTGCTATGTCCAGCAGACTAATAGTGAATAGATGTGGGGGTGAGGATTGTATACCACATTTAACACATTTATTTTTGACGAGTGTGTTGTGTTGTATATATATTTAACACATTTATTTTTGACGAGTGTATTGTGTTGTATACACATTTAACACATTCATTTATTGTTATTTTCGTGATCAAGGAGGAAAATGTCAAGTGAAGTAATTGGAGTCATTTGTATAGAACCAAACCAATGGTGGATCGGAATGATCTATAACTAACTGATTTTTTTTTCTTTTAATATAAAATGTTGTTTATCACCCCTTTTACGTAATAGCAATTGTTGAGAAGGAGGAGAGAAGGAGAAGAAGAAGAAGAAAAGAAGAAGAAAAGAAGAAGAAGAAGAAGAAGAAGAAAAGAAGAAGAAGAAGAAAGAAAGAAGAAAAGAAGAGAAGAAGAAAGAAGAAGAAGAAAGAAAAAAAGAAGAAGAAGAAAAGAAAAGGAAAAGGAAAGAGAAGAAAGAAGAAGAAAGAAAGAAGAAGAAGGAAGAAGAAGAAGAAAGAAGAATAAGAAGAAAGAAGAAGAAGAAGAAGAAAAAAAGAAGAAGAAAAGAAGAAAAGAAGAAGAGAAGAAGAAAGAAGAAGAGAAGAAGAAAAGAAGAAGAAGAGAAGAAGAAGAAGAAAAGAAAGGAAGAAGAGAAAAGAAGAAGAAGAAGAAGAAGAAGAAAAGAAGAAGAAGAAGAAGAAGAAAAGAAGAAAGAAAAGAAGAAAAGAAAGAAGAAGAAGAAAAGAAGAAGAAGAAGAAGAAGAAGAAGAAGAAGAAAGAAGAAAAAAGAAAGAAGAAAAAAAGAAGAGAAAAGAAGAAAAGAAGAAGAAGAAGAGAAGAAAGAAGAAAAAGAAGAAGAAGAAGAAGAAGAAAAAGAAGAAAAGAAGAAAGAAAAGAAGAAGAAAGAAGAAAAGAAGAAGAAGAAGAAGAGAAGAAGAAGAAGAAGAAAGAAGAAAGAAGAAAAAAAGAAAAAGAAGAATAGAGAAAGAAGAAAAGAAGAAGAGAAGAAGAAGAAGAAGAAAAGAAGAAAAAAGAAAAGAAAGAAGAAAGAAGAAGAAAAGAGAAAAGAAAGAAAGAAGAAAAAGAAAAAGAGAAGAAAAGAAAAGAAGAAGAAGAAAGAAGAATAAGAAGAAAAGAAAAGAAGAAGAAGAAGAAAGAAGAAAAAGAAAAGAAGAAGAGAAGAAAAGAAGAAAGTACGGTCTATTTGCTTCGTACCCGAAAGGTATAACCGAGTTCGAGTCTAACCCGCCGCTGCGCTTGGCCTTGATCAAGTCACCTAGCTTTAGCACAATTTGCTACGCTGCACTTCGCGGCTAACGCCTGGTTTATTCAGTCTTCTTTTGGGATCCTAAAGACAAATTTTCCCCTATTGGATTGAATAGAAGGGAATTTATTGTTTATTTATTTTTCACAAATATTAAAGATTTTTTTTTTTTAATTGAACAAGTATCTAGAGCAATATCCACTAAAGTGCTCAAAGCGATTTCAAGTGGTCCCTGGCCATCAGAGACACGTAAAATTGTAGGAACGGGACATGACTCCTGTTTGCGGTATTTCAAGTATTTTTTTTATCGACACCGACAACGCTGGCAACGGCTAGTGACTCATTTTACACCTGCTTACGTTGAGAGAATGTAATCTTAAGAGCCTTTTTTCCAAGAACTCAACTAATAGATAGATAGAATATAGATAGATAGATAGAAAGATAGATAGATAGATAGATCGATAGATAAGATAGATAGATAGATAGATAGATCGTAGATAAGTATCCTTTGATTTAATAACATTCCACATTATCGAACAAGTTTCATCAAACTCGATAGGGCAAACGAGTGGAAACTGTACGTCTGTAGATGTTCGATTTTCTTTGTGACGGGGTCCAAGTTTTTTCTTCAAGATAGTATCGCTATTGGAACCCGCTGACAAATACACTTTTATCGGCCAACCGTTTTGGTAAAATTACTCTGTTAATAACGTCTTGAGTATTCTTTTGTAAATGGTGGAATTATATTTTATTATGAAGCAAATTCATTGTTAATTTTATTACATTTTGATAAATAATCCTATTATTATTCGTGATATTTATTAAGGGCAATTACGGTATACAACCTGATCATGTCGGCGATCAAACAAGCAAACAAAATTGCCAATAATAACTCAGATAAATTATTCGATAGACGTTAACCTAGGTTAATTGCCTAAGATCTGGAAAAAACTGTATTAAAAAATTTGGCCATAAAACTCGTCCCCTTCAAATGTCGATTGGAATTAAGATGAATCCTCAATATTGGCAAAAAAAAAAAACTTTCCTTAAATCCCGTTGAAAGTTTTTTACAAGATGAAGGTCGAATGATATTTGAAGGACGAGTTTTCTGGCCAAATCTTTAAAAAACTATTTTTTTTCAGAGTACAACAGTTAACTTGGTTACTAAGCACAAGACGTGGAAGAAACAAGTCAGATGGTCTAATCAACAACAAATTAATGACACAAGTCGACTTCTCTGTATACAGTCAACGCAACACCTTTTTATTATCACAACAATCAGAAGGAATGGAGGGGCAAACAAATGTGGATGGGCAATAACATAAAATAAATGGATGACATGGATGGACTAATACATAGTATACAATGGATGACAAGGATGGACACTAACATGTAAAATGGATGGACACGATGGACATAACATAATATAAATGGATGGACAAGGAATGGACAATACATAATATAAAATGGCTGGACAAGGATGGACAATACATTATATAAATGGATGGACAATGCAAGGATGGATAATACCTATATAAAAATGGGATGGACCAATGATGGACAATACATGATAAAAATGGATGGACAGGTTTTTACAATACGTGATATAATGGATGGGCAAGGATGGACAGTCCAATAGTCATGAAGAAAAGCGGGGACAGATATGGATTGACGGCATTGGACTGCAAAATCATCACAGTTTCCTTGTAGCGACTACTTTGGTCAGAAGAATGAGTTGAGTGAGTGAATGAGTACTGAATGACATAACCATTGTGTGTTAAACGGTGACGAACCCCCATCGCCGCGAAGTTTTTATTCTCTATCTCTTCTAAGCATTTTCTACTCACTTCATTTTTTGTTATCATCTCACTGTGACAAAACATAGAATCAATGCAATTTTCTTACACTACAAATAGACCTGAGTCCGTATCATTATCACTTAATTCCAAATTCATGTTTCCATCCCGACATAATACCGGTTTTAAGACCATCGTCACATATAAAAGTCTCGTCCTTTTTCAAAAGTAACTGGGTTCGTACACGATAAGTTTTCGACACATTTTTGATGCACATGTTTATCAAATGTTTTTTGGTTTTGTACGTCAATGTTTTCTGAACGCCTGTACAACGCAGGCAGCAACAATCTCCAATATGAAAGAACGTGGATTGAAAGTCTGCTTGGATATATTGTTGATGGACCGGACCCGAAGCCAATCTTATCCCGTCCTAAATTTCAATGGCCACTTCCAGGGTCTGAACCTCAGACTTCCTTAACTGAATACAAAACTTTCAGCCTTCCTCAATTATAGATAAAACATGAGGTCCCTTTTAACTATAATTGACCACGCCGCGTTGTCCAGATTGAATCGTCTCCGAAACATCAAAGTTCCGCTCGACTAGACTAATGTAACCGTAATGTTGCCATATTATTCTTCTATTGCTACTCGTTGTTCGTACTACTGAGCCACAATGTAGGCCAAGAAGTGGACGTAGACCCAACGAATGTCTTCGATACCAAAAGCCAACCCAAGATGATAAATGAGGATTTTTATTAATTTTCTCTACACCGACCAAATGCTTCCTTTTTTTTTATATTTTTGATCAATTGGTTTCACACACACTGCCATGGACCAGAGATAAAAAAACTAGAAGAGCGGCCAAATGACATAGAATGTCAGAGATCAAAGGAAGACCACGAGTTGTCTTTAATTGTCATGAAAATTCTTATATTTTTGAGTCCCCTTCTGTAATTTGCCAATTAAGCAACAACGAAAACAAAAAGCAAAAAGCATAACAAAAAAAAAAAAAACAAAAAAAAAAAAACAAGACAACAATAATATTCAAGACAAAAAAAATTCGCATCAAACGTCAGCCATTGAGAGAGAAGACACCTGATTATTTATCATG
The DNA here is from genome assembly GCF_034508935.2 of Berghia stephanieae. NCBI lineage: Eukaryota > Metazoa > Mollusca > Gastropoda > Nudibranchia > Aeolidiidae > Berghia > Berghia stephanieae. Next base: position 6,074 of record NW_027622711.1, read on the forward strand.
TGCTTTTGAAATACAAATTGTCTTCGACAAGTAAACAAAATAATATAATTAAAGATTCTAAAAAACTGATTAATATCTGTATTTCCCCAAAAAATACAATGTGACTCCTTTTGATTTTTGGTGCATGTCATAAAATTGAATACAATCTGTATAGTTCTATAGGTGATTTGAACTGTGTCAGTGCAATGATAAAGACAAATAACAAGATAATATCATCATCTCCCAATGTTACCTCACACCAGTGCCTGCTCCGTTTTTTAACACATGAATTGATAGATAGGGCAAAATAATAGTAAGGATATATATAAATAAATAAAATCTATAATATATATATATATAAATTATATATAAAATATATAAAACAGAATAAATTTCAATAGATGAAGAGACTTGCTGAATTTTTTATAAATAGATAAATATTTCCTTTGATGTAGACAAACACCCCACGTTATAGAACATGACATCAAATAACGGTTGGGAGAAAAATTTCACTACAGCTTTACAGTCTATCAATCACATCATCATCATCATCAATCATCATATCATCATCATCCACATCATCCATCATCATCATCAATAACAACATCACATCCAATCAACAACAAAAACATCATCACATTGTCATCATCATCATCATCCTCATCCATCACATCATCATCATCACATCATGCATCAACAACAACAACAACAACAGCAACAATCAGATATTGCTACGGTCCTTTGAATAGCTGATTGGGGTGTCCGAAAGCTACAAGTTGAAGAGGCCCCAAAGGGGTTTCTTTTGATGCCGCGATAAAAGACTGATGCCGCCTGGATCAATTGCTCAAACCTAAAACCATCTTCAATTTTTCTAAAAGAATGCACATACACTTTTACATGCAGGGAGTCAAGCGGGATCAGGAAATCCAGCAACCAAATGGATTGCGTTTTGGGGGCGTTTTTTCCAAGTAGAGCGACAAACAGTGACTATTTAAACGTGTCCGTTGGCCGATCAGATGTTTATCTATAAAAGTGTGCAGTTCTTAAACAGAAGTAAATTAAAACCCAAAACCGCTTCTTTGGGAATTGGGGGACGGCGAAAGACGGGAGGCCAAAAAGGCACAGCCGGATGTCTTAAGGATACCCCAACACACTGACCCAAACAAACACTGCTGAGCGGTAGATGTGTTGACAATGTGGAACCAAGTGGGGTTTCCTGGCTTAGAAAATAATCCACCCTGGAAAAAAATGTGATAAAGGGAAATAATTAGTTTTGATTACTAACCCGGGACAAATCTTTTCATTAATCTTCTTCTCTCCTCTTTTTTTTTTTTTTTTTGCAAGCACCATGCCTATAGATAGAACGAAATTAACTCCCTCCCCCCCTTTTTATTTTTTTTAAGCAGATTTTTTATGAGTATTTCTTAAAATTTTATTAATCAGATATAAACTGGTTTTCAAATTTGTTTGTGTTGAACTTTTGTCTGGCGCGGATTTTTTAGTTGTTTTTTTTGTTTTTTGTTTTTTTGAAAAAGGAATGCACAATAGCAAAGCGGAATAATATAGAAAAGGGGGTGTGAGTGGGTGGGAGTAAGTAGAAGTAGTAGAGTAGTAGTAGTAGTAGTAGTAGTAGAGTAGTAGTAGTAGTTTTAGTAGTATATATAGAGTAGTAGTAGTAGTTAGTAAGTAGTAGAGTAGTAGTAATTTGTAAGAGTAAATAGTAGAGTGTAGTAAATAATTAGTATTGTAGTATAGTAGTAGAGAGTATAGTAGTAGTAGTAGTAGTATAGTATTAATAAATAGTAGTATAGAAGTAGTAGTATTAGAGTAGTAGTATTATTTTTGGTTGTTGTTGTTAGTAGAAGTATAGTGTGGTTTGTTGTAGTAGTATAGTTAGTAAAGTAGTAGTAGAGTAGTAGTAGTAGTAGTAGTAGTAGAGTAGTAGTATGTGGTTGTGGGTGTGTAAGTGTTTGGGAGATATTATGTAAGTGTTGTTGTTGTTGGAGTTGTTTTGTTGTTGAACCTTTTGAAAAAAAATTTCCACGAGATCTAGATATCCGATTTTTTTATCGAATGAAGAAAAACCCTTGTTTGCTACTTCTTGGATACACGCTGGACAATGTGAAAAAACTTTTTCCGGAGATCATCACTAATCACTTTTTGGAAAATTCTGCGGTAGATGAGGGGGAAAAACATAATCCTTTGGGAAAGCAAAACGACCCATGAAAAATAAAAAAAAATAAAAAAAAAAATAATAAAATAAAAAAAAATAATAATAATAATAATTTAAAATATAATAATAAAAAAATAATAAAAATAATAATAAAAAAAAATAAAAAAAAAAAATAAAATAATAAAAAAAAATAAAATAAAAATTTAATAAAAATAATAATAATAAAAAAAAAAATTTTAATAATAATAAACTAATAAAATAAAAAAATTTGAAAAATAATAATAATAATAAAATAATAATAATAATAAAAAAAATAATAAAAAATAATAAAAATAATAATAATAAAAAAAATAATAATAAAAACAAAAAAAAAAATAAATCAACAGGCCCCTTGTGGTCAGAATTCAGAAGTAATTTCCCATAAAACGACCGTCTAATCTGCAAAAAAATATCGAAAAAAAGGAATTAACCCATTATCGCGTCACGTCACGTCACGCGGGGGGTTATGTAGGGGTCAATTTTTGGGCGGGGTTCCTTTGACTGACACGGCAGGGCAGAACCAAAAAGACGGTTTTTAAAAAAATTTGGCCAGAAAACTCGCCCCTTCAAATAAAAATCGATTAAAAGACCCTTTTTCAAACCGGGACTTAGTAACATCTCATTCATGTTCCAGGTTCGAAATTTTTTGTCAAAAAAAGGGGGTTATTTAAAATCGACCCAAATTTTTTTTGGGGGTTAAGCCAAGGCTAACACACTACCTAAAATTTAAAAAAAAAAAAAAAATTTAAAGAGATTTTACATAGCGCAATATCCACTAAACGGCTCAAACCCGTTTTAACAGGGGGTTTCCCTGACCAACAAAAAACACGTAAAAAAAAAAACCCAAAACCCATGACGCTTGTTAGGCGATATTACAATAAATTTTCCGACAGAGACAACACTGTTAACAAACCAGGAAAATCTTTTTAACCCCGGAGTACGGTGAGAGAATGTGAGTAAAGAGCCTTTCCGGGGCTCAACATGCGCCGACGAGGCCAACCCGGGCCCTTTTCCGACCGAAAGCGAGTGTCAAAAACCCCAAACCACATAGATATCACACCATTTTTCCCCCGGTTTGTGAGTGGGTAAGTAAGGCTATTACTAAATTTTCCCTTTAGTTAGTACAAAAGGGACCGCCTAGCAGGGAAAATTTGGTACTGTTTAACTAAAGACCGGTTTATGATTGCAAGGAGAGGGGGTTTCCCCGTAGCCCCCCTTTTGTTCCTAATATCCCTTTTTTTGGGTCCTTTTCTATATACACCCAACAAACCACTTTTGTTTGATTATAATAAAATAAAATTTTAAAATATATATATATTTTATATATAATATATAATATATATATATGTATATATAAATATATATATATTAATATATATAGGTGTGTGTGGGGTGTTTTTTGTTTTTTTTGTTTTTTTTTTTTGTGTATTTGTGTGTGTGTGTGAGAGAGAGAGAGAAAAAGAAGAGAGAGAGAGAGAGAGAGAGAGAGAGAGAAAGAGAGGGGGGTCACTGTTCTTTTTTCTAAGAATTCGGGTTATATTTTTAGGGTTTTCAGTTTTTGAAAATAGATTTTATTTTGCATACATAATGTATTTTGTATATATAAAAAAAAAAAATATATATAATATATATATTTTAAATTTTTAAATATATATATTTATTTACCCCCCCCCTCTCTTCTCTCTCCCCCCCCTTTCCTTTTTTCTCCTCTCTCCTTTTTTCTCTCCCCTTCGTCATTCTCTTATTTTACTCATTTGACTAAAAAATAACAAATTAAACAAACTAAAGTTTGTTATTGTTTTTAAATTTTTTTTAATTATTATTTTTATTATTATTTTTAAATTTTTAAAAATTTTTTTTAAATTATTTTTTATTATTATTATTAATTATTATTATTAAATATTTTTCATTATTATTTTTATCATTATTTTTTCCCCCCCCCAAAAGGGAAAAAAATTTGTTTTAATGGCTATTCCAAAAAAAAGAATGGAAAAGCCCTGGCGTGGGCCGCAATGCAGAGCCGAAAAAGTGACTAGTGAGAAAGGGCCCCTTGGTCAAGACCCAGAACCACGCAGCGTGGGGGGAAAATCAAACCCGGGGGAAACCTTTCATGAAACGAACGTAGACCAAAACCGCGAGCCACCTGCCTTTACGTGTAATATTATTACGATCCATTCAAACCCCAAAACCGTTCCAAAATGAAATTTATTGTATTCGATAGAAAAGGCCGAAAATATTTTATTTTAATTAAAAGCACACACTGAGAGCCGATCTTTTGGAAAGACAGACACTGCAACAAATTTATTGGAATCTTCCAAAATTTCAAACACTACAGCAGAGCGCAAAAGGGGAAAAAAAATTTTAAATTTAAAAAGTTTAGTATTTTTTTTATATATTGCATTTTAATTTGTGACCACGCCTAAAAATGGGTTTGGTTTGGGAAAAAACTAGGATTTTGAAAATTAAGTCTAAAGTCCCAAATAAAGGATTTTTGAGCATTTTTTTGTTAATTTTAAGTTTTAAGGGCACAAAACTCCTTTCCCCTCAAAAAAAAATTGATTATAATCCAAATTTTTTAATAAAAGATAAAAAAGGGGTTCTAATTACACGTTTTATTTCCGACGTATTAAACCCTTTCGAGACGAAGGGGCACGTCTTTCTAACGAGCTTCGTCACCAAAGTTCATACACCCCCCCGTATCAGCATAAAAAATTGGGGGCCCTTGGAAAACAACAAAAAACTGACCAAAAGTTTTAAAAAGGGGTATTTAATTTATTTGGAATCGTTCCTATTTTTTAAAATCGACGGCTTTAAAAAATTTAATAACAATAATTTTCGCCGTTACGCTACTGTTTTTGAAAGGACGGACGGTTTTGATGAAAAAATACTTTTTTTAAAAAAATAATTTGGTCAGAAAAAATCGTCCCCCCCGACGGGGGGAATCAATTAAAATGACCCTCATTAATTTTTTTAAAAAAATTTTTCAAACCTGGGACTTCATATAAATCCCGGGTTTGGGGAGTTTTTTTTTTTTTTTCCTTAGCAAGATGTGAGCCCCTTTTAAAGGGTTAAATTTAAAAAGGGAAAAAAATTTTTTTTTTTTAAAAAAAATTTAAAAAAACCCAAAATTTTTAAAAAACCCCCTTTTTTTTTTTGGGTTTAGAAACCAACAGCTTTTAAAATCCCCCTCTCTCCTTTTCTTATAAAATTGATTTCTTTTTTAAAGAACAACCCCCAAAATTTCCCAAAAAAACCGTTAAATCTGAGCTGATTAATTATTTATTTTAAAAGTTGCTAAAAAAAAATTTAAACTGGGTTTTTAAATATTTGGTGGCTTCCCCGGGGATCTTGTTGGGGTGCTTTAAAATCTTTTAAGGAAAAAAAATTTCCCACAAAAAACCACCAGGGCCCAATTTTTAAAAAAAATTAAACAAACCACACAAATCCCCCGGGGTAAACTTTTTCAAAGTTTCTTAGCTGATTGATAAAATTTTAAATGACGACTTTTAATAGGCTGTCTAAAAATATTTTCAAAAAAACTTTTTATATCATGAAATGGGGAAGATTAGAAGATATAGGGGGAA
>NW_027622712.1:0-5000 GCF_034508935.2 Berghia stephanieae
TTAATAACCTTTTGGCCCATGTAACCGGAGTTTATCCCGGTTTCCGTAGCGTGAAACGGTCCATAGCTATTGCTTGCTACCCTTTGGATAGGACGCTAGTCTATCCCAAAGCACTTTCCACCAGATCTAATAGACCCAGATACCCAATCACTGCAGTGTGTATAGGGGGGGTCAGAAAAAAATCTCGACTGCACCCGGGATCGATCTCGGTCTCTTTGCATGTGACGCGAGTGCTCTACCAACCGAGCTATCGGCCCTGCAAAGATAAAGAATAGAAATTAAACTCAAGTTTCATATGTGTGGTTATAAATTTATTTTCCCTCATCCCGACATAATTCCGCTTTGAGACTGTGGATCACATATTTTTTCCACGGGGATAACGCTGTTACTAGCCAGGTACTCATTTTTTAAAAATCGAGCTTTTATATAAAGCAATATCCACTAAACGTGCCCAAAGCGCCTTACAGGGGGCTCTGGTCAACAGCAACATTTAACATTTAGGACGGGACATGACGCCTGTTAGATGATATACACACTTTTTTTTCCGAAGAGAGACAATGCTGATAACGGCCAGGTACTCATTTTACATCTGAATAGGGTGAGAGAATGTGAATAAAGAGCCTTTTGCAAGGACTCAACTATGCGCAGAGCGAGGCGAACCCAGGACCTTCCGATCCGATAGCGAGTGTTATACCACAAGACCACATAGCCGCCATTTCACAATTAGTATGGTGATAGAATGTGAGCAAATTAATATCTTTTTCAAAGTACTCAACTCTGTACAATCCACTACCGGACTTGAACTAAGGACCATCAAGTCCCGAGGCGAGTGTCATATCACAAAGAGCACAAAGCTGTAAAAAGGAGTCATCCACGATGCCTACAAGATAAACCAAGAAGCATCTAACAATCCTTGGTCAATAAGCGATTTTGAAGAAAGCTCTGGTGCAAGAGAGCAATTAAATATTGTAAGAAAAGGTGCGCGCAATACACTAGGGGTCCCGATAGTTCAGTTGGTAGAGCACTCGCGTCACATGCAAATGGACCGAGATCCATCCAGTGTGAAGTTGAGATTTACATTGATTGGGTAACAAGGTCTGTTTAATATGGTTAAAAGTACATTGCGATAAACTACCGTCCAATCCAAGTGGTAGCACTGAATTGCAATTGCCCCGTTTCTCGATATAGAAACCGGGATAAACTCCGGCTCCACGAGCCTAATGGCTCTGAAGTCAGACAAAGCAAAATGAAAAATAATAATAATAATAATAATAATAATAATAATAATAATAATAATAATAATAATAAAATAATAATAATAATAATAATAATAGATCTTTATTGTCCATAAATATGGCAATTTGTCATTTAGTTACACTTGTTATAACGTTAAACGACAACTGTAACATTGAACAGATATTTCACTCCTACTTATTTTCTCTCTCTCTCTCTCTCTCTCTCTCTCTCTCTCTCTCTCTCTCTCTTTCTCTCTTTCTCTCTATAATACAAGCCAAGGGGATGGGGGCAGCGTGACTCAGCGGTGCGGTCTTGGCTTCGTACCCAAAAGGTACCGAGTTCGATCGCCCGCCGCTGCGCTGTATGGCCTTGAGCAAGTCACCTCGCCCTAGCTCAATTTGCGGCGCTGCATTGCGGCTGACGCCTGGGTTATTCCAGTCTTCCCTTGGAATAGACCCTAGAGACAAATTTCCCCCATGGCATGAATAAAGGAATTTTTTTTTAAACGTTATAATACAGACTCTTTATGTCTGACCTTTAATCAGGATGACTGAGGTTTGATTCGCAGTTGGAAGGATAGAATATTTTGGAGAAAAAAAATTGTATGGCCTATAATATGTTGTTGCTTAGAACCGTAACGATGTGTCATCATCCCTTTGTCTGTAACATTAAGCGCACATCATTCGATTCCGTCGCCAAGGCAATCTACGAAGGAATATATCAATAATCAATTAAACTAACGCCTGATGTTACCGGGAATCGCCTATGTTGTCCAAAAAATAATAAAAAATAAAAATAAAACAAGATCGAATCGGGGTTAATAATCTGGCACAAGCAAAAAAAAAAAAAAAAAAAAAAACAACAACAAAAAACAAACAAACGAAAGTGACCGATAATGTAGCTTCTTGGGTCGCAACAGTCCGTTACCTTAACCACTCAGTCATCTCGTCTCCAAATAATAATCGTGATGATGGTTAGAATGATGATAATAGTAAAATAATATTAATAATAATAATAATATTAATAATAATAATAATAATAATAATAATAATAATAATAATAATAATAATTAATAATAATAATAATAATAATAATAATAATAATAATAATAATAAATTCCAAGGTAACCTGAATATGGAACCAGGTCAGATCAGCTGATTATCTTTGAGTTCTGGACATTCTTCCTATTGCTCCGCCAGCCCTCCTCACCCGTCAATCCCAAACTTCTCCTCCATCCTCCTAACTACTCGACAAGGAAAACTTAAGAGTGTTTTTTAGTCAGGAACTAATAGTGGAGTGAAAATTTCAATGGTACACGTACCTACATGTACACGGATTCGGTCAGCAGCAGCGTACCACCCTCCTCTTACTTACTTATATCTGTGACGCCTGTTATGTTTCTATCACTCAACAACAGGTAGAAAAGGTGTGTAGATTGTGACAGAAACAAAACAAGATGGTCACGATTCCTGACCCCGTCTCTTTCCACCTGTCTGAAAACTCTATAATGTGTTTACAACATGCAAATCGTCTTTGAATTGAAACCTTGCCTTCTAATGGAAACTTGGCATATCGGGAAACTATGTGGAAAACTCAATTTTAAAGAGAGCAATAAAAAAAAAGAAACAAAAATATAATTATTTAAAAAAACAAAAAACAAAAAAAAAACCAGAAAAAAAACAACAAAAAAAAAAGAAAAAAAAAAGAAAAAAAAAAAACAAGAAAAAAGAAAAAAAAACAAGAAAAAAAAAAACAGAACAACGACAACAACAATTTGAAAAAAAAATAGAAGAAAAAACAGAACAGAAAACAAAACAAAATAACTCCCAACACCCCCCCCCCCCAAAAAAAAACCAACAATACAAACAAACAAAACAAAACAAAGAAAACAAAAAACAAAAAACAACAACAAAAAAGCCCCCTCAAACAAACGGATAATATCACGTTGATAATCAATGGCGAGCTTTATGAAAGAGTGTCAGAATATAAATTATTACGGAATTCATTAATCTTAATTCAATGCTGATTGATAACGTATTACTATTATTCTCTTGGCAAGTAATTTACTGCTACTAAAGGCAACTTTTAGGATCTACTTTTGAGATAGAACTCAAATAACCTAGATTAACCTGAATCTGAATCTTTCTTTAATGTCCACCTTCACTTATGAATATTTTGACATAACAATAACATTAAATTGACAATTTAGCAGTGATCTAGAAACTCTGTAAATAAATCTAAAGTGGGTGCCGATGCAACTTCCCGCGTTAAATTGTTCCAATCTGTGAAGGTTCTAGGGTAAAATGAGAATTTTCTGAGGTCTTTGGTGGATGTCAGGGGAGTAAAACTGTCCATGTGGGAAGTCCTAGATTTTCGTTTCGGTGTCAGGATTTGTAATAGCCATCAGGTTGTTCTTTATCTTATACATCTTGGTCAGACTAGCTGCTTTCCTCCTAGTTTGGAGTGACTTCCATTGTTGTTGATCAATCTTATTGTTCAAACTTGATGTTTTCTCATAATTTCCCGTAACAGGTTACCGCTTATAATGAGTATTGGTTCACCTCTTGGAAATGCCCAACTCATTGATATTTCGTCAAGGTCAGGCTTTGTGATAATAATTGTCACCCATTGTTTAGAAACCGGGATTAGTTGCAAGCTCAGTGATCAAAAATGTCTATGTTGGCCTTTTTTGTCATTCAAATTAAAGTTGTGACGCTGATTTATTTTTTTATTTGGTGGAAAAGAACCTTTTCAAAATGATAAAGTAGAATAATTACACAATAAAGTGACATGCTATTTTTCTTCTGAAATCGTTCAGCTACAGAAAATAGGATTGACTTTGAATCTCACTCACTCATTTAGTCATTCCCGTGACCGGATGGTCATCGGGGGGAACTTGCGGGATGCAACCTTCACAATCCGGTGCAACACATCTCGGTCAATTCTGTCCATTCCTTGATGTTATCCTGCCACTTTTCCCTACTAAACTCTTCTTATTCCCCGTCGTTGACTTCCACAGTGCCTTGCATAACTGACTTGCACATGCTGACTTTGAATTCTGGAGTATGAAAGCTACATCTACTGCTAGTTGAGCTTGCCCTAAATGCCCTTCAACAGTCGTCACTTCCCTCGTAATGACGCATAGTAACTTAGCAACTAGTTTTGAATTATCGGAACAATGGCGGATGCCCTTATGAAGTACTTCTCCAACGAGCATAAATGTGTGTCCAGAGGAGAAAAACATTATAAATCTGATCATGTTTTGACTTTTTTACATTCTGATCACATAACACGTGAAAACGGTCTCGCCAGCGTGGAGAATAAAAAGTACCGATTTTCTGTGTTTAGAACCAAGCTGCTCGTTGCTGGGAGACGTGACATCAGACTATTGAATCCTATTTGACATCCAAAACGTTTTCTTTCTGCAAGTTCAAATAATCAAACAATAGAAATGAAGTCTGTTGCGCAAGAAAATTCACATTGAGCTTACCAAAAGAACGCCTAACAGGCGACTGATATTGTCTGAAATTGAAATACGTTCCGTGCTATGACTGGAGGAAGAAATAAAACATCATGAAGCGCATTGAGCATCATAAATCTGTGGATATGCTCTATATAAATGGTTATATGTATTTATTTGTTTAAGTATACACCAGTGCCACCTTGTGACCCTTTTTCACAAGGACGAAGGATTTGAACTTCAAGACTTCAAATCAAATCGAAATCTTTTAACATTTGACAACAGAAGCACTTTTATTGCAATT
>NW_027622712.1:10000-17500 GCF_034508935.2 Berghia stephanieae
GAAAAGTGAGTGGAGCAGGCACTTATGTTGGTAACAACAAGATATGAAGTGAGTAGAAAAGTGCCAGAAGACAATAGAGAATAAAAAATTTTTTCGCGGCGGTGGTGGGTTTGAACCTGCGACCTTATTGGTACGACAACTCCGCCTGGCAGGTGAGAGCGTGGCTCTACCGTGTGAGCTATCCACGAACACAAAAAAATATTCGTTTCAAACCCAAAGTCATTTCTAGATCCCTCTCTCACCCACTTCTTGAGATCGCCGATTCGTTCGCCACCATCGCGAAGTAATTTTGACCAGCAGTTAAGCTTGATAGCCAATATTCTCATCACAAACATATAACATAGAAACGATCGAGACATTGAGTATGCTCCGGTGTATGGGGTGAATTTTTAATTCAGAAAAGTGAGTGGAGCAGGCACTTATGTTGGTAACAACAAGATATGAAGTGAGTAGAAAAGTGCCAGAAGACAATAGAGAATAAAAAAATTTTTCGCGGCGGTGGTGGGGTTTGAACCTGCGACCTTATTGGTACGACAACTCCGCCTGGCAGGTGAGAGCGTGGCTCTACCGTGTGAGCTATCCACGAACACAAAAAATATTCGTTTCAAACCCAAAGTCATTTCTAGATCCCTCTCTCACCCACTTCTTGAGATCGCCGATTCGTTCGCCACCATCGCGAAGTAATTTTGACCAGCAGTTAAGCTTGATAGCCAATATTCTCATCACAAACATATAACATAGAAAAAAAAAAATTTTTTTTATTCTCTATTGTCTTCTGGCACTTTTCTACTCACTTCATATCTTGTTGTTACCAACATAAGTGCCTGTTCCACTCACTTTTCTGAATTAAAAATTCACCCCATACACCGGAGTATACTCAATGTCTCAATCGTTTCTATGTTATATGTTTGTGATGAGAATATTGGCTATCAAGCTTAACTGCTGGTCAAAATTACTTCGCGATGGTGGCGAACGAATCGGCGATCTCAAGAAGTGGGTGAGAGAGGGATCTAGAAATGACTTTGGGTTTGAAACGAATATTTTTTGTGTTCGTGGATAGCTCACACGGTAGAGCCACGCTCTCACCTGCCAGGCGGAGTTGTCGTACCAATAAGGTCGCAGGTTCAAACCCCACCACCGCCGCGAAAAAATTTTTTATTCTCTATTGTCTTCTGGCACTTTTCTACTCACTTCATATCTTGTTGTTACCAACATAAGTGCCTGCTCCACTCACTTTTCTGAATTAATACAGTTTGAAATGTGTGAGAGTATCTTTAAATAGCAATAATCATATTGGATGGAAGCTCCAATGTAATTAACGAAGACACGCGACATGGACGTTTTGGATTATCCCTTTGTCAACAAAACAAAATGAATGAAACACTGCAGACGAATGAGAGATCATTCACATTCTAACATTCGTTTCTAGTGATTCATTCATCGTGTTTTGTTGACAAAAGGGAAACCCAAAACATCCACATCGCCTGTCTTGGATAATTAAATTAAAACTTCCTTTCAATAGGACCATTATCATTTATTTCTCTGATCTTCAAGCAGCAACATTTGCATTATTATTGACATTGTCTTCAGAATCGAAGGGAATAGAACATCACACGAAGATGAATTTTTTTTAAAAATTACATATCAGAACTTGTTAAATCAAACCTTCATATTCAATAGGAAGTTTTCATAGTAACGTAAGCCTCTCTCTCTCTCTCTCTCTCTCTCTCTCTCTCTCTCTCTCTCTCTCTCTCTCTCTCTCTTTCTCCCAATCTCTAACTCTCTCTGTCTTTCTCTCTCTCTCTCTCTCTCTCTCTCTCTCTCTCTCTCTATTTCCATCTACTTATCTATCAATCTATCTATCTATTATTTTAATATTTACCACAATGTTGGAGTCAGACCAACATTGTGGTAAATATTAAAATAATAGTTCACTCCATTGCTACATGTCGAGCACTATCCTTACCATATTTGTATCCAACACGTTTCAATATCTATATATCTATCTATCTATCTATCTATCTATCTATCTATCTATCTATCTATCTATCTATCTATCTATCTATCTATCTATCTATCTAACTATATCTATCTATCTGTCGATATACAGATCTTCGTTTTCTTCCTCGACGTTCGTCGATCGTTGTAGGTTGGGAATGAAATCGTTAACTTGCTATCGATGTTCTTGGTCGACCTCTTTGCTTTTTTATTCATTAAAAGAAAAGATTAATGAATGTACATGCAGTATGTCGAATAGAGTGAAAATCGGTAACCAATTCACTTGCAACAGTCTCGATATAGATATAACTAAGTTGACGTCACTCAGGTCTTTGTTATTGTTTTTTTTTTTTTTTTTTTTTGTCATCCGCGTTTATGAGTAATTCTCACTAAACTGTATTAACCACGCTATAAACGTTTAAGGTTACACATAGTTTTGTGTGTTGGTCCGTTATACTTCCGGATGGCAATGTTGTGAGATTCTTAGCTAAGCGCATACTATCTATCTCCTCTTGAAATGTGATGAAGAATGAAAGAGAAATCCGAGATATTATTAAAACGTTCTTCGCCGATCTTTTCTCGTCCAGCGTTCCACCTTGAGGTGATTGTGTTTCATTACCTTAACTTCATTACAGGCAACTACTTACTATAGACACGTAATGTCGTGGAACTAAATAGGCTTAAAGGAGTGTGATTTAATTAACCACAAATAGGGGGTTGAATGCGTAGATGCGGTCAGTAAAAACTATCTAACGCCATGTTCGGGCTATTTTAACCCTCTCCTTACCCTGCAGCAAAATCGTCATATTTGTTACGACACAATATACAATTTAAAAAATTCAGATTTATTTTGTAACATCACAAACTTTGAAATATCTTTGTTTAATTGGATTCAATAGTCTGATGTCACGTCGCCCAGCAACGGCGGCCATCGTGGTTCGAAACAAAGAAAATCGGTACTTTTTATTCTTCATGCTGGCTAGAACTTTTCATATGTCTTGTGATCAGGATGTGTAAAAGTCAAAACATGATCAGACTTATAATTTGTTCCCCCTCGGATACGCTTTTATGCCCGTCGGAGAAAGATTTCATAAGGGCGTCCGCCATTGTTCCGATAGTTTAGAGCCAGTTACTAAGTTGCCATGCGTCATTACAAGGGAAGTGACATTATGACTGTTGAAGCGTATTAATAAGAACATAAAGTTGTTTTGTAGAGAGCTTGTTTGTGTTTAAAAAAAAAAAAAAAAATTCTGCTGGGTAAGCCTGCCATTTTGGGAGAATACTGAAAATGATCGGTAAGGAGAGAGTTGAACCTGATGTTTATGATATATTTTGGTGATTGTGAGTTTCAACTGAAATGCCTTATATCATAAAGTATTCCTGAATTTTGTGATGGCTTTTTTATTTCATACTTAAATGCCATGAAACCAAAGTTTCTATTAATATATCATTTTTTATCACTTCATAATCAAGGCCGGCAATACAGCACTGTTACAGCTTCACTTGCTTTTTCAGGTTGATTAATCTCCATCAATTCATCTGTCAATCTCTCTCTCTCTCTCTCTCTCTCTCTATATATATATATATATATATATATAATATATATATTAATAGAAACTTTGGTTTCAGGGAAATTTAAGTAGGAAATAAAAAGCCTCACAAAATTCAGGAACTTTATGAAAAGGCATTTCATTTTGAAACTCACAATCACCAAAATATATCAAAACATCAGTTCAACCCTTTTCCTTTAAACGATCATTTTCAGATTCCCCAAAAATGGCAGGCTTCCCCAGAATTTTTTTTTTTTTTTAAACACAAACAAGCTCTCTACAAACAACTTAGTTCTATTTTTTACGCTTCAACACCCCTAAGTCACTCCCTTGTAATAAACCCCATGCAATTTAGAAACTCTCTAAACTACGGAACAATGGGGACGCCTTATGAAACTTTCCCGACGGCATAAAAGCGTATCCCGAGGGGGAAAAAATTATATTCTATATGATTTGATTTTTTACACATCCTGATCACAAAATATGAAAGTTCTAGCCACATGAAAAAAAAAGGTACCGATTTTTTTGTTTCGAACCCGGGATGGCCGCCGTTGCTGGGAACGGGGACATCAGACTATGAACCCAAATTTAAAACAAAGATATTTAAAAGTTGTGATGTACAAAATAAATCTGAATTTTTAAATTTGGGATTTGTGTGGGAAAAAATATGACTTTTTGCGGGCGGGGTAAGGAGGGGGTTTAAAATACCCGAACATGGCGTTAGATGTTTTTCCCTGACCGCATCTACGCATTCAAACCCCCTATTTGGGGTTTAAATTTAAAAATCACACTCCTTTAACCCTATTTAGTTCCACGACTTTACGTTCTATAGAAAGTAGTTCCTGAAATGAAGAAAAGGGTAATGAAACACAATCACCTCAAGGGGAAAACGCTGGACGAAAAAGATGGGCGAAGAACGTTTTAAAATAAATCTCGGATTCTCTTTCATCTTCATCACATTTCAAGAGAGATAGTAGTATGCGCTTAGCTAAGAACTCCAACTTTGCCATCCGAATATAAGGGACCAACACACAAAACTATGTGTAACCTTAAACTTTTATAGCGTTTAATACATTTTTTAGTGAAAATTTACTCATAAACGCGATGCCCAAAAAAAAAAAAAAAAAAAAAAAATTTACAAAGACCGAGTCGTCAATTTAGTTATATCAAATCGAGACGGGTTGCAAGTGAATTGGTTACCGATTTTCACTCTATTCGACATACTGCATGAACATTCTTAATCTTTTCTTTTAATGAATAAAAAAGCAAAGAGGTCGCCCAAAGAACATGGGATAGCAAGTTAACGATTTCATTCCCAACCTACAACGATCGACGACACGTCGGGGAAGAAAACGAAGATCTGTATATCGACAGATAGATAGATATATTTAGATAGATAGATAGAAGAAGATAGATAGATAGATAGATAGTTTAGATAATAGATAGATAGATAGTTTGATAGATAAAATATATAATATTGAAAGGGTTTTTGGATACAAAATGGTAAGGATAATGTTTCGAAAATTTTAGCAATGGAGTGAACTATTATTTTAATATTTACCAAAAATTTTGGTCTGACTCCCAAAAATTGTGGTAAATATTAAAAAAATGATAGATAGATTGTTGATAAGTAGATGGAAATAAGAGAGAGAGAGAGAGAGAGAGAGAGAAAAAGGAGAGAGAAAGACAGAGAGAGTAGAGTTTGGGGAGAAAGAGAGAGAGAAGAGAGGGGAGAGAGAGAGAGAGAGAGAGAGAGAGAGAAGAGAGAGAGAGAGGGGCCTTACGTTACTATAAAACTTCCTATTGAATATAAAGGGTTTTTGATTTAACAATTTTCTGATATGTAATTTTTAAAAATTCATCTTCGTGTGATGTTCTATTCCCTTCGATTCTGAAACAAAGTCAATAATAATTCAAATGTTGCGCTGAATCAGAGAAATAAATGATAAGGTCCTATTGAAAGAAGTTTTAATTTAATTATCCAAGACAGGGGATGTGAGTTTTGGGGTTTTCCCCTTTTTTCAACAAAACACGATGAATGAATCACTAGAAACGAATGTTAGAATTTTGAATGATCTCTCATTCGTCTGCATGTTTCATTCATTTTTTTTTGTTTACAAAGGGATAATCCAAAACGTCCATTCGCGTGTCTTCGTTTTAAATTTTTTTGGGGCTTTCCCTCCAATATGAATTATTGCTATTTAAAGATACTCTCAAACATTTTAAACTGATTAAATTCCCAAAAAATGGTGGAGCAGGCACTTATTTTTGGTAACAAC
Source organism: Berghia stephanieae (assembly GCF_034508935.2). Classification (NCBI taxonomy): domain Eukaryota; kingdom Metazoa; phylum Mollusca; class Gastropoda; order Nudibranchia; family Aeolidiidae; genus Berghia; species Berghia stephanieae. The sequence goes on from NW_027622712.1 coordinate 15,828, forward strand.
AAAATATGAAGTGAGTAGAAAAGTGCCAGAAGACAAAAGAGAATAAAAAATTTTTTCGGGGGCGGTGGTGGGGTTGAACTGCGACCTTATTGGTACACAACTCCGCCTGGCAAGAGTGAGAGCGTTTGGCTCTAACCGTGTGAGCTATCCACAACACAAAAAATATTCGTTTCAAACCCAAAGTCATTTCTAGATCCCTCTCTCACCCACTTCTTGAGATCGCCGATTCGTTCGCCACCATCGCGAAGTAAATTTTTAACCAGCAGTTAAGCTTGATAGCCAAATTCTCATCACAAACATATAAAAGAAACGATTGAGACATTGAGTATACTCCGGTGTAAGGGGGAATTTTTAATTCAAAAAAATGAGGGAACAGGCACTTATGTGGTAACAACAAGATATGAAGGAGTAGAAAAGTCCAGACGACATAGAGAATAAAAAAAATTTTTTTTTTCTATGTTTAAAATGTTTGTGGAAAGAGAATATTGGCTAACAAGCTTTAAATGCTGGGCAAATTACTTCGCGATGGTGGCGAACGAAACGCGATTTTCAAGGGTGGGTGAGAGAGGGGTCTTTAAAAAGACTTTGGGTTTGAAACAATATTTTTTGTTCGTGGATAGCTCACACGGTAGAGCCACGCTCTCACCTGCCAGGCGGAGGGTTTTGTACCCAAAAGGTCGCAGGTTCAAACCCCCCCACCGCCGCGAAAAATTTTTTATTCTCTATTGTCTTCTGGCACTTTTCTACTCACTTCATATCTTGTTGTTACCAACATAAGGCCTTTCTCCACTCCTTTCTGAATTAAAAATTCACCCCATACACCGGAGCATACTCAAAGTCTCGATCCCTTTCTATGTTATATGTTTGTGATGAAATATGGCTACAAGCTTAACTGCTGGTCAAAATTACTTCGCGAGTGGCGAACGAAACGGCGATCTCAAAAGTGGGGGAAGAGGGATCTAGAAATGACTTTGGGGTTTTAAACAATATTTTTTGTGTTCGTGGAAGCTCACACGGTAGAGCCACGCTCTCACCTGCCAGGGGGAGTTGCGTACCAATAAGGGCGCAGGTTCAAACCCACCAACCCCCGCGAAAAAATTTTTTATTCTCTATTGTCTTCTGGCACTTTTCTACTCACTTCATAACTTGTTGTTACCAACTAAGTGCCTGCTCCTCTCACTTTTCTGAAAATTTAAAAAATTTACCCCCCCTACACCGGAGCATACTCAATGTCTCAATCGTTCATGTTTATTTTGTGATGAAAAATATTGGCCCATCAAGCTTTTCTGCTGGTCAAAATTACTTCGCGATGGTGGCGAACGAATCGGCGATCTCAGAAGTGGGTAGAGAGGGATCTAGAAATGACTTTGGGTTTGAAACGAAATATTTTTTGTGTCGTGGATAGCTCACACGTAGAGCCACGCTCTCACCTGCAGCGGATTTGTCGTACCAATAAGGTCGCAGGTTCAAACCCCACCACCGCCGCGAAAAAATTTTTATTCCTCTATTGTCTTCTGGCACTTTCTACTCACTTCATATCTTGTTGTTACCAACATACAGCCTGCTCCACTCACTTTTCTGAATTAAAAATTCACCCCATACACCGAGCATACTCAATGTCTCAATCTTTTTCTATGTTATATGTTTGTGATGAAAATTGGCTATCAAGCTTA
>NW_027622712.1:22500-30525 GCF_034508935.2 Berghia stephanieae
GTTTTTCTCCTCTGGACACACATTTATGCTCGTTGGAGAAGTACTTCATAAGGGCATCCGCCATTGTTCCGATAATTCAAAACTAGTTGCTAAGTTACTATGCGTCATTACGAGGGAAGTGACGACTGTTGAAGGGCATTTAGGGCAAGCTCAACTAGCAGTAGATGTAGCTTTCATACTCCAGAATTCAAAGTCAGCATGTGCAAGTCAGTTATGCAAGGCACTGTGGAAGTCAACGACGGGAATAAGAAGAGTTTAGTAGGGAAAAGTGGCAGGATAACATCAAGGAATGGACAGAATTGACCGAGATGTGTTGCACCGGATTGTGAAGGTTGCATCCCGCAAGTTCCCCCCGATGACCATCCGGTCACGGGAATGACTAAATGAGTGAGTGAGATTCAAAGTCAATCCTATTTTCTGTAGCTGAACGATTTCAGAAGAAAAATAGCATGTCACTTTATTGTGTAATTATTCTACTTTATCATTTTGAAAAGGTTCTTTTCCACCAAATAAAAAAATAAATCAGCGTCACAACTTTAATTTGAATGACAAAAAGGCCAAACATAGACATTTTGATCACTGAGCTTGCAACTAATCCCGGTTTCTAAACAATGGTGACAATTATTATCACAAAGCCTGACCTTGACGAAATATCAATGAGTTGGGCATTTCCAAGAGGTGAACCAATACTCATTATAAGCGGTAACCTGTTACGGGAAATTATGAGAAAACATCAAGTTTGAACAATAAGATTGATCAACAACAATGGAAGTCACTCCAAACTAGGAGGAAAGCAGCTAGTCTGACCAAGATGTATAAGATAAAGAACAACCTGATGGCTATTACAAATCCTGACACCGAAACGAAAATCTAGGACTTCCCACATGGACAGTTTTACTCCCCTGACATCCACCAAAGACCTCAGAAAATTCTCATTTTACCCTAGAACCTTCACAGATTGGAACAATTTAACGCGGGAAGTTGCATCGGCACCCACTTTAGATTTATTTACAGAGTTTCTAGATCACTGCTAAATTGTCAATTTAATGTTATTGTTATGTCAAAATATTCATAAGTGAAGGTGGACATTAAAGAAAGATTCAGATTCAGGTTAATCTAGGTTATTTGAGTTCTATCTCAAAAGTAGATCCTAAAAGTTGCCTTTAGTAGCAGTAAATTACTTGCCAAGAGAATAATAGTAATACGTTATCAATCAGCATTGAATTAAGATTAATGAATTCCGTAATAATTTATATTCTGACACTCTTTCATAAAGCTCGCCATTGATTATCAACGTGATATTATCCGTTTGTTTGAGGGGGCTTTTTTTGTTGTTGTTTTTTGTTTTTTGTTTTCTTTGTTTTGTTTTGTTTGTTTGTATTGTTGGTTTTTTTTTGGGGGGGGGGGTGTTGGGAGTTATTTTGTTTTGTTTTCTGTTCTGTTTTTCTTCTATTTTTTTTTCAAATTGTTGTTGTCGTTGTTCTGTTTTTTTTTCTTGTTTTTTTTTCTTTTTTCTTGTTTTTTTTTTTCTTTTTTTTTTTTTTTTTTTTTTGTTGTTTTTTTTCTGGTTTTTTTTTTTGTTTTTTGTTTTTTTAAATAATTATATTTTTGTTTCTTTTTTTTTATTGCTCTCTTTAAAATTGAGTTTTCCACATAGTTTCCCGATATGCCAAGTTTCATTAGAAGGCAAGGTTTCAATTCAAAGACGATTTGCATGTTGTAAACACATTATAGAGTTTTCAGACAGGTGGAAAGAGACGGGCGTCAGGAATCGTGACCATCTTGTTTTGTTTCTGTCACAATCTACACACCTTTTCTACCTGTTGTTGAGTGATAGAAACATAACAGGCGTCACAGATATAAGTAAGTAAGAGGAGGGTGGTACGCTGCTGCTGACCGAATCCGTGTACATGTAGGTACGTGTACCATTGAAATTTTCACTCCACTATTAGTTCCTGACTAAAAAACACTCTTAAGTTTTTCCTTGTCGAGTAGTTAGGAGGATGGAGGAGAAGTTTGGGATTGACGGGTGAGGAGGGCTGGCGGAGCAATAGGAAGAATGTCCAGAACTCAAAGATAATCAGCTGATCTGACCTGGTTCCATATTCAGGTTACCTTGGAATTTATTATTATTATTATTATTATTATTATTATTTATTATTATTATTATTATTATTATTATTATTATTATTATTATTATTATTATTATTATTATTAATATTATTATTATTATTAATATTATTTTACTATTATCATCATTCTAACCATCATCACGATTATTATTTGGAGACGAGATGACTGAGTGGTTAAGGTAACGGACTGTTGCGACCCAAGAAGCTACATTATCGGTCACTTTCGTTTGTTTGTTTTTTGTTGTTGTTTTTTTTTTTTTTTTTTTTTTGCTTGTGCCAGATTATTAACCCCGATTCGATCTTGTTTTATTTTTATTTTTTATTATTTTTTGGACAACATAGGCGATTCCCGGTAACATCAGGCGTTAGTTTAATTGATTATTGATATATTCCTTCGTAGATTGCCTTGGCGACGGAATCGAATGATGTGCGCTTAATGTTACAGACAAAGGGATGATGACACATCGTTACGGTTCTAAGCAACAACATATTATAGGCCATACAATTTTTTTTCTCCAAAATATTCTATCCTTCCAACTGCGAATCAAACCTCAGTCATCCTGATTAAAGGTCAGACATAAAGAGTCTGTATTATAACGTTTAAAAAAAAATTCCTTTATTCATGCCATGGGGGAAATTTGTCTCTAGGGTCTATTCCAAGGGAAGACTGGAATAACCCAGGCGTCAGCCGCAATGCAGCGCCGCAAATTGAGCTAGGGCGAGGTGACTTGCTCAAGGCCATACAGCGCAGCGGCGGCGATCGAACTCGGTACCTTTTGGGTACGAAGCCAAGACCGCACCGCTGAGTCACGCTGCCCCCATCCCCTTGGCTTGTATTATAGAGAGAAAGAGAGAAAGAGAGAGAGAGAGAGAGAGAGAGAGAGAGAGAGAGGAGAGAGAGAGAGAGAAAATAAGTAGGAGTGAAATATCTGTTCAATGTTACAGTTGTCGTTTAACGTTATAACAAGTGTAACTAAATGACAAATTGCCATATTTATGGACAATAAAGATCTATTATTATTATTATTATTATTATTATTATTATTATTATTATTATTATTATTATTATTATTATTATTATTATTATTATTATTTTTCATTTTGCTTTGTCTGACTTCAGAGCCATTAGGCTCGTGGAGCCGGAGTTTATCCCGGTTTCTATATCGAGAAACGGGGCAATTGCAATTCAGTGCTACCACTTGGATTGGACGGTAGTTTATCGCAATGTACTTTTAACCATATTAAACAGACCTTGTTACCCAATCAATGTAAAATCTCAACTTCACACTGGATGGATCTCGGTCCATTTGCATGTGACGCGAGTGCTCTACCAACTGAACTATCGGGACCCCTAGTGTATTGCGCGCACCTTTTCTTACAATATTTAATTGCTCTCTTGCACCAGAGCTTTCTTCAAAATCGCTTATTGACCAAGGATTGTTAGATGCTTCTTGGTTTATCTTTGTAGGCATCGTGGATGACTCCTTTTTACAGCTTTGTGCTCTTTGTGATATGACACTCGCCTCGGGACTTGATGGTCCTTAGTTCAAGTCCGGTAGTGGATTGTACAGAGTTGAGTACTTTGAAAAAGATATTAATTTGCTCACATTCTATCACCATACTAATTGTGAAATGGCGGCTATGTGGTCTTGTGGTATAACACTCGCTATCGGATCGGAAGGTCCTGGGTTCGCCTCGCTCTGCGCATAGTTGAGTCCTTGCAAAAGGCTCTTTATTCACATTCTCTCACCCTATTCAGATGTAAAATGAGTACCTGGCCGTTATCAGCATTGTCTCTCTTCGGAAAAAAAAGTGTGTATATCATCTAACAGGCGTCATGTCCCGTCCTAAATGTTAAATGTTGCTGTTGACCAGAGCCCCCTGTAAGGCGCTTTGGGCACGTTTAGTGGATATTGCTTTATATAAAAGCTCGATTTTTAAAAAATGAGTACCTGGCTAGTAACAGCGTTATCCCCGTGGAAAAAATATGTGATCCACAGTCTCAAAGCGGAATTATGTCGGGATGAGGGAAAATAAATTTATAACCACACATATGAAACTTGAGTTTAATTTCTATTCTTTATCTTTGCAGGGCCCGATAGCTCGGTTGGTAGAGCACTCGCGTCACATGCAAAGAGACCGAGATCGATCCCGGATGCAGTCGAGATTTTTTTCTGACCCCCCCTATACACACTGCAGTGATTGGGTATCTGGGTCTATTAGATCTGGTGGAAAGTGCTTTGGGATAGACTAGCGTCCTATCCAAAGGGTAGCAAGCAATAGCTATGGACCGTTTCACGCTACGGAAACCGGGATAAACTCCGGTTACATGGGCCAAAAGGTTATTAAGTATACTTTTTTTTAATCTCGAAGGATAAATACAACTTATTACAATGAAAAAAAGCCAAAGTTCGTATTTCGTAACATTTTCGTTGTAAATTCAAGTTTATTTGTCTTGTTCATCCTGGCATTATACTGTTTTGAGACGACGGGTAACATATGTAAAAGTATTAGCGGCGATGCAAATGATGCTGCATGAAGCTCTAAAAAATAATTGACAACAATGGTATGGAATAGAAGCTACAATTTGTGTGTTTTATGTGTGTTTTTAAGGGTTTTACGGCGCTTTTAGATAATAATAATATATATAATAATAATAATAATAATAATAATAATAATAATAATAATGATAATACTAATAATAATAATAATAATAATGATAATGATAATGATAATAATATAATAATAATATAATAATAATAATAATAATAATAATAATAATGATAATGATAATGATAATAATAATAATAATAATAATAATAATAATAATAATAATAATAATAATAATATAATAATGATAATAATAATAATAACAATAATAATAATGATAATGATAATAATAATAATAATAATAATAATAATAATAATAATGATAATGATAATGATAATAATAAATAATAATAATAATAATAATAATAATAATAATAATAATAATAATAATAATAATAATAATAATAATGATAATAATAATGATAATAATAATGATAATAATAATAATAATAATGATAATAATAAGAAGAAGAAGAAGAAGAAGAAGAAGAAGAAGAAGAAGAAGAAGAAGAAGAAGAAGAAGAATCATAATGATAATAGACTCTTATAGAGCGCACGATATCCTCAACAATGAGGCTCTTGGCGCTTTAAATTACATCAACACAAAACAATATTTAAAGTGCATGACATCAAAAAAAGAAATGTTTTCAAGGATTTCTTGAAAACAGACAATGGTTTGGATTCTCGGATTCTCTGTGGAATGGTGTTCCATACAGACTGACCAAAATGAGAAAAGGACCTTGTTCCCACCTTTGTACGAATGCCTGGGAGAGTCAAATGGCTGATCAATTCAGTGCCAGTAAAAGGATGAAAATAATGAAAAAAATAAGAAGAAAAAGAAAAAATAAGAAGAAAAAAGGTCTAGTTTTACAATTCAAAGCATAAGAGAAAAAGTAAGACAAAGGGACGGGTTCAAATAGGGAACAGATGTAGATTACAAGAACACATTATCAATGTACTTAGTCTGACATTACCTAAAAGTCTCATCCACAAATTATCCCCACTAAGAGAAATACACTCAAATGTTTACAATCCATTGTATTTTAATACAACAATAAAATAACAGATGATTTACAAGGAAAGGAATGTCATCTCCCAAAACTATAACTATACATTTGGCAGTTCCTCTCCCAGTCAAGGAGTCTGGTCAGGGCTAAGACAAAACCAAGTAACCCCATTCCAAGACAAAGACAGAAAGCAACTCGGAAAAAACAGCTAATATAGGGGATAGAAGACACAGCGTGACTTCCTGCCCACCATGATGGGAGGTCAAAGACCCCATCCAGAAGCAACGATTTAATACAAATGCTGTTCATAATGCAGTCTATTTCCCGTTCCACCATTGTTGTTTTTTTCGCCTTATTAACAGTCATCCTCTCATCTCTCAATTGTCTTAAGTGTCTGTCTCATCGTGTTTTCTTGACAAAGGGAAAACTCGAAACATCCACAACATAATGTGTCTCCTATTTTATTATCTATTTCTTTGACCCTCACGCAGAAACATTTGCATTGTAATATATATATATATATATATATATATATATATATATATATATATATATATATATATATATTTTATTTATTTATTTTTTTTTTTTTTGGTTACAAAATCCTTTTCAATGGTAGTTGGTGAAATTCAAGTCAAAATTAAAGGGGGTGTAGATATTCATTTGTAACCCATCGTCGCAAAAAGGTATTAGCAAGTTAACGAAATCGACGTCGAGCGACGAACGACGAGCAAGAAAGCCCGGATCTGTCCCCTTACGTTAACCAGTAGTAGTAGAAGTAGGAGTAGTAGTAGTAGTAGTAGTAGTAGTAGTAGTAGTAGTAGTAATAGTAGTAGTAGTAGTAGTAATAGTAGTAGTAGTAGTAGTAGTAGTAGTAGTAGCAGTAGTAGTAGTAGTAGTAGTAGTAGTAGTAGTAGTAGTAGTAGTAGTAGTAGTAGTAGTAGTAGTAGTATTAATAGTAGTAGTAGAAGTAGTAGTAGTAATAGTAGTAGTAGTAGTAGTAGTAGTAGTAGTAGTAGTAGTAGTAGTAGTAGTAGTAGTAGTAGTAGTAGTAGTAGTAGTAGTAGTAGTAGTAGTAGTAGTAGTAGTAGTAGTAGTAGTAGTAGTAGTAGTAGTAGTAGTAGTAGTAGTAGTAGTAGTATTAATAGTAGTTGTTGGTGGCGTAAGAGGACAAACCGGTGCTTTCTTGCTAGTCGTTAGTCACTCAGCGCCGATTTCGTTAACTAGCTATTATGTTGGGATCATTAAGATGCCGATAATTGAATCGATAGTTTAAAAAATATCACACTTTGGCTGAGTGTTGAATTTTTATTGAGGAAAATGAATTTGTATCTAAAAGTGCTAAAAACTGCGATTTCATCCTTTTATCAGATAAAAGTTAATTTGATTTTCTTATCAGCCTGTTCATTCCACGACATAATACCGTTATGAAACGATGGGTCAGATATTTTGTCTGACTTCGTGGCACCACAAAACACATTGTTGTTTATACTTTCAGGGATTCAATCAACCATTGTATGGTTGTTATAATCGTAAACAAGTAAGCCTAAAATTTATCACATTGAATTGAACAAACTACTTTCGAGCAGTCAGTGCATCCCACAGAATGTTAATCTAAAAAGAAATATCTTAAAATTGAGCTTTATATAGCGCAATATCCACTAAATATGCTCAAAGCGCTTACAAGGGCTCTCTGGTTAACAGCAACATTTAATATGTAGGACGGGACATGGCGCCTGTTAGGCGATATTACAATTTTTCGGAAAAAGACAACGCTGTCAACGGACTGGTACTCATTTTACACCTGAGTACGGTGAGAGAATGTGAGTATAGAGCCTTTTCCAAGGACTTAACTATGCGCCGAGCGCGAAGCTTGAACCCAGGACCTTCCGATCCGAAAGCGTCTCATACCACTAGACCACATAGCCGCACAATCTAATTTAGAGTGTGGAACATTTTTCACAGAGATCATATTATAATAAAAATTAAACTTTGTACTTACGAGTAGTTAACAAAATAATACAAATATTGACAGGACCATTTTTCTTATTCATAACAAATTACCTATGAAACAAACCATATTTCCTTCCTACTTTACTTTTCACCTTAAATTTAGTCTTCTTTCTTATACATTAATTAAGTTGCAAAAAGTTAATACAACAAGACAGCAGGTTGCAACCGGCCACCCTAAATGGACATCATATAAGAGCATTTGGATGTTTAAAAATCAACATTCTTATCATTGTTACTATCCGTTAGATAAACATCACAACGTT
>NW_027622713.1:0-11858 GCF_034508935.2 Berghia stephanieae
TTTAAGTAAATACTAATTGATCACTTACGCTATCATTGTGTCTATGTTAATTTCATTTTACTAATATATCTATATCTATCTTCTAATATAGTGAAGAGCTGACGGGGCTAGGACATAGCGCCCGGTAAATGCGTTTGCATCTTTGAACTTTGTAATTTTGACGGGGCTAGGACATAGCGCCCGGTAAATGTGTTTTGAACCCTTTTGAACAATATAATTTTTGAGAAATATGAACAAAATACAATGTAACGTTTGTAAAGATGAGGAAGTAACACTCGATCTATGTGTTTTATTAGGAACAATTTGGATTTGAACAGTGGAACACCGTACCCTGTGTGAACAATTTTGTTGATTAATTTTATTCTCCTTTCGGAATATGAACAGTTTATTTTGACCCTATATGTAATTAATAATTTCATTATTAGTGGGAATTAATGGAACGGTTGGAACCTGGGTGAAGTATAGTTTATTTTGGTTAAAACTTACATGAATTTTATATTGCATTACTACTTTTTACTTGTATGTACTTTTGATTTTTCCTGTCAATATATGCAATGTTATTCTCTTTTGCTCAATAACTATGAGCTGTTCCCCTTTCTTTTACTTTAAATAAATAATAATGGCTCTCTTGTCAGATACGGTGTTCTGTTGGTGATTGTAACGTCCACGTCTACCTCTCCACACTTTAAGGTCATAAGCGGCCTTCGCATCCATTGCGAGTTGCGAACGCACCTTGTGACACTATGACTGGTCTAAAAGACCGTAAAGATTAATGACATTGATTGGAAGTGTAGGACATGCCCCTAAGTGTGTGTGTGTGTGTATGTGTGTGTGTGTGTGTGGAGAGAGAGAGAGAGAGAGAGAGAGAGAGAGAGAGAGAGAGAGAGAGAGAGAGAGAGTAGTTACCTAACCCATTATTGGAGAAATGATCCAGCGGAAATCCTCAATCTCGGGTTTAAAAGTTCCGGACAAGTTTGGGTGGGGGGGGGGGGGGGGGGGGGGGGGGGGGTAATCTTAATCAATAAATGAAGGGTGAGTCTTCTGAATAAAATTTACAATGGCGTTTTGTCACTATGGTAGAAGAATGTAGTTCAACTGGCAGGGGTTTGACTCACCCGAACAAAATGGAGCTGGTTGATTCCGGGAAACTTTGGAATTTTGCTATTGCCTCCTGTCCGTTCAGCAGTAAATAAGTAGTCGGGTATATCTTTAGGTCTGGCGGAAAGTACTTTTCAATAAACTTTTGTTCCGTTGTTATTTTCGTTTCCCGCTACAGAACCCAAGATTTACATTTTAAAAGGCTATTTATTTTATGAGAGCAAATCGCCGGGACAAACCTAGGCTGTCTATTTGCTGGTAATGAATGGTTTTAAAGATAACATTAACATAATAATAAGAGAATAATAATACACTATGGTGATCATCAGTGGGGACTTTCCACCTCTCCAGCATGCACCCCATGTGGGAAAGAACCCGAAACTTCAGAGCATCTAGTTGAACGGTGTGTTGTGACGAAGCTTCCGGGCGGGTTTGTGACGGTGCACGAGTGCGGTAAAGAATTTTCTGATTGGGTTGATCGTCATAACATAGTAGTGTGAGCACCATTAGAAGCTCCTACCATGGTGATAAAGCTAAAAATATATGAATAATGACCCGTGATAAATTCTAATTGGGACACAGTTAAATAAAAAAGAACAGAAAAAACAAGATTGATACACGTTATTTAAAAATGCATATTATATCTCTACGTATGAATTGATCATTACTTTTACTATCTGTCCATAAATAAAGTTGTTACAATAAACTAAACCAATGCACGGTTTGTTTATTTAAATTCTAAAGTTCTTGGCAACAAGGATCCTAACGCAAGCATTATGCAGGTAGATAATGTATGTATGTATGTAGGGCGATGAAAGGAGTGAAGTGGAATGTGGATACAGTATATAATTCAATACAATACAAACAGGTCGATGGCACGACATAGAAGATTGATTTGATTGAAGCTGTTCAATACCTTCATTCTAGCTCCGTATCAATATAACCACGCCCAATCAGCATTAATCATAGCCTGAGTTTTCAATGTGAACGTGACGAGCTTTATGAAATCACCTTATTATTGTTATTTGGAAAAGGTTTCACGATTCGCTGGCAATTCAATGTGTTTAAAATTACTTTGAATATTTCAATCGAGTAAATTTGCCAGTTTTCATCGACGCATTGTCGAAAAAAGCAAAGAAACAAACGCCCTAAATTGTAATTATTTCACTAGCCATTATTGTTCATAATGCACTTTTTGGGATTTCAATTAAAGAGAAGAAACCAAAGTGACAAAACAAATCAAATCTGATTTGAAAAAAATGTGAACAAAGCGGTTTCTACATAGGACGAGATGTACGTCAACCTTTTAAGATTAAATCCAACGCAAGATCGAATAAAACATTGAGTAATATGTTCTTTTCATAAGATAAAGGGAAAGCCCCCCCCCCCCCCCCCCCCCCCCCCCAATCTCATTTTCTCCGTTCGAGAACTTCAGCTTCCCTCTTACCTTTTTTTCATGGAAATTAAATGCATAATTAATAATATAGATAGATAGATAGATAGATAGATAGATAGATAGATAGATAGATAGATAGATAGATAGATAGATAGATAAATGGATAGATTTAGATAGATAGATAGATAGATAGATAGATAGAGAGAGAGAGAGAGAGAGAGAGAGAGAGAGAGAGAGAGAGAGAGAGAGAGAGAAAGAGTGTGTGTGTGTGTGTGTGTGTGTGTGAGAGAGAGAGAGAGACAGAGAGAGAGAGACAGAGAGAGAGAGACAGAGCGCAACATCAAATCTATCCTAATTGATAATGTCCCCAAAAAAATTACAGCTTCAAAAACTCACACAACCATGAATTAACACACAAACCTAGTTAAAAAGAAAAACGAATTGTATCTAAAGGTCCAAAATAATCAAAACAAAAAAAAAAACAAAAAAAAAACCCTCTGAGGCGGCAAAAGACGACTTCATAAAAAGCTCAAATGGATTGCCGTAGATCCCACAGGAATTGTATAAACGCAATGATAAACGACGAGAGCAACAGCAAAAAAAAAAAAAAAAAAAAAAAAAAAAAAAAAAAAACAACAAAAAAAAATCAAACTTTGATCAAAAGTAAAATAGCGACAAAAGTATAATCTATACACTCAAAGAAAAAAACGGAACATTCCAATCCGACCCAAAAATTAATGCCAATAATATATTGAATGACCAGTTTAGTTTGCTTCAGTTTTCTCCGATCCAACAATCACAAAGAATTATATTTCATATGACTAAGACAGTTTGGACATGCCATCAAAATATCTAAGAGGGGTGTCGCAACCCTTCCAAATGCAGTTTCCCTAGGTTAAGTGTGGAAAATGGATGTCAATATAGGTGCTGCTGGTCCTGATGATTTACCCCGAAAATTAATTTAAAATGCTCAGACGAACTAGCACCTATATTGCCACCCACTTTCCACACAACCAAGGTAACGTGCCCGACGATTGGAAAAAAGGAAAAAATAACCGATTTACACCCCCCCCCCCCCCCACCCCCCCCCCCCCCCCCAAAAAAAAAAAAAAAAAAAACAACAAAAAAAAAAACAACTAAAAAACAAAAACAAAACAAACAAAAAACAAAGGAGAAAAGATTAAAGCAGAGAGCTATAAACCAGTATCTATTACATCAACCACTAGTAAAATACTGGAACGTGTCATAGTTTCTAACATTAGAGTCCAATAGAATCTTAATGGGTTTTAGGGGGAAAAGTAATGTGAAAGACAACGGATCACAACATTCAGTAACCTAACGGAAAACATAAATAAAAAATTACAAACTGAAACCATTTTCAAAAACTTTAGTAAAGCCTTCGACAAAGTACTCCATTATACATGGGCACTGAACTTATGGAGATATGGAATACAAAAAACAAAACATTCCAACAGGGAGTTGTTGCGGATGATAAGTCATCAAAGTAAACCCAAGCCAAGGATGCCCAAGCCTAATCTTAATATATTAATGATATGGCAGAGAAAGACTTACATTACATCAAGAACCCAACAGATGTCGGACAGTTAGAACTAAACGTGACACAGAAATTCTTCAAGCCGATCTAGAAAGCTTACAAAGCTTAGAAATAGATAATAGCATGGAATTCCATCCTCAAAATAACCCGATTCTAAAATTCACAAACAAAAGGAAAGTCATACCTTCAACTTCAACATACGCGATACATAATACCGCACTAGAAGAAGTGAGCAAGAAAAACAATATCTAATAAACTAAATTGGAAAGACCATGGTACTAAAAAGAAAACTCTACTTTAGGCTCGTCAGAAAAAAAAACATACGATAGTAGGAGGGAAATTAAATTAAATTAAAGGGCTACAAAGCCTTTGTTAGACCTACACTAGTACTCTGCCTGGGACCCTCGCCACAAATAATAAATCCAAGAAATCGAACGAATACAAAACAGAGCTGTGAAATTTATAACTAAAAACAACAAAGAGTTTTTTAAAACAACAACAACTACACGAAATTGATTTAGATCTTGAACTGCTACAACAGAGAAGAAAGCGTAGCAAAATGACAATATTTTACAAGGGGAAAAAATTTTTTTATTCTCTATTGTCTTCTGGCACTTTTCTACTCACTTCATATCTTGTTGTTACCAACATAAGTGCCTGCTCCACTCACTTTTCTGAATTAAAAATTCACCCCATACACCGGAGCATACTCAATGTCTCAATCGTTTCTATGTTATATGTTTGTGATGAGAATATTGGCTATTAAGCTTAACTGCTGGTCAAAATTTCTTCGCGATGGTGGCGAACGAATCGGCGATCTCAAGAAGTGGGTGAGAGAGGGATCTAGAAATGACTTTGGGTTTGAAACGAATATTTTTTGTGTTCGTTGATAGCTCACACGGTAGAGCCACGCTCTCACCTGCCAGGCGGAGTTGTCGTACCAATAAGGTCGCAGGTTCAAACCCCACCACCGCCGCGGAAAAAAAATTTTTATTCTCTATTGTCTTCTGGCACTTTTCTACTCACTTCATATCTTGTTGTTACCAACATAAGTGCCTGCTCCACTCACTTTTCTGAATTAAAAATTCACCCCATACACCGGAGCATACTCAATGTCTCAATCGTTTCTATGTTATATGTTTGTGATGAGAATATTGGCTATTAAGCTTAACTGCTGGTCAAAATTTCTTCGCGATGGTGGCGAACGAATCGGCGATCTCAAGAAGTGGGTGAGAGAGGGATCTAGAAATGACTTTGGGTTTGAAACGAATATTTTTTGTGTTCGTTGATAGCTCACACGGTAGAGCCACGCTCTCACCTGCCAGGCGGAGTTGTCGTACCAATAAGGTCGCAGGTTCAAACCCCACCACCGCCGCGGAAAAAAAAAATTTTATTCTCTATTGTCTTCTGGCACTTTTCTACTCACTTCATATCTTGTTGTTACCAACATAAGTGCCTGCTCCACTCACTTTTCTGAATTAAAAATTCACCCCATACACCGGAGCATACTCAATGTCTCAATCGTTTCTATGTTATATGTTTGTGATGAGAATATTGGCTATTAAGCTTAACTGCTGGTCAAAATTTCTTCGCGATGGTGGCGAACGAATCGGCGATCTCAAGAAGTGGGTGAGAGTAGTGCGGGGCGGTCCTTGGCAAGCTTAAGGACCACGGTCCTACGGTCCTTGGGAAATGAAGACCGCAAGGACCGGTCTCTAGACCGGTCCGTTCATTCTTGAACCGTTAAAGACCGCTACACGATGAAAACCGTGGCCTACAGGAGTAAAACACACGGAGTAGTCACACTCATTTCAAATTGTAACCTAATTAGAGAAGAGGGGTGATGCCTTCTTTATTTGCTCACCGTACTTCATTGTTACTTCGATAATTTAATAAAATTTGAAATTTATCCCCATTAACGGAGATAATGGCATCGCCCAAGGCGTTGATCGAGTTGTTCGTGGCGTTGATACACACACGCAACTCCTACCCCCCCTCCCCTCCCCCCCCCCCACACACACACATTAGAGGGCAGCGAGCATTGAAGAGTAAGAGAGAGACGTGAAGTTATAATAAGAGGGGTGGATGAGGTGATAAGAGGGGTCGATGGTGACTTTTCGCCAGATCTAACAAACTCAGCTACCCATTCATTGCTGAGTAGACAGGGATTCAGAAAAAAATCGACTGCACCCGGGATCGATCTCTGGCCCTTTGCGTATAAAGAGAGTGCTCTATCAACTGAGCTATCGGGGTCCCCAAATATTCTATTGGACCTTTTAAAAATACAGACGTTATAACTGGTTTTTTTGGACGGAAGAAACTAATGAAACTCATATTACTTGATTAGTTAAAACACCAAACGAAATTTTAATATTATTGTATTATTTTAAATGACAACAATGCGATAGAAAGGAGTGGCGACAAGAGATGGACAAAAGAAAACAAAAAATCAGACTTGCAACTTGCTAGGTTCGACACACACACACACACACACACACACACACACATCTTTAGTAGTCACATACATTTCAAACAATAACCCATTAGAGAAGAGGGGTCATGCCTTCATCATAGATCATTGTCATTGCGATCATTATGGTGTAGTAAATTTTGAAATTTACCCCGTATAATGGAATCGTCCAAGGCGTGCGCCTCCTGTTCCCCCATCTCACACACGAAAGGGCGGTTTGCGGAGTGGAGGGAGGTGGTCGTCTGCCTCTATGGTCGTCTGTGTCGTTTAGTGTATGGCAAAGGGGGGTGGGTGCGATTAATTAAGTGGGATGGGTGGTGATTGGTGGAAGATAGGCAAAGGACCGAGGCAACGAATCGCTGGGGAAGTAGTATTGCGCGAGACCGTTGAAAGGTGATAAGAAGTGAGGACCGCCGGCGGTCTTCCTCTTTGGGACTGGACCACGGTTCACAGCTAAAAGACCGTGGGACCGGTCCTCGGTCCGGTCCTCAGCGCGGCACTAGGTGAGAGAGGGATCTAGAAATGACTTTGGGTTTGAAACGAATATTTTTTGTGTTCGTTGATAGCTCACACGGTAGAGCCACGCTCTCACCTGCCAGGCGGAGTTGTCGTACCAATAAGGTCGCAGGTTCAAACCCCACCACCGCCGCGAAAAAATTTTTTTATTCTCTATTGTCTTCTGGCACTTTTCTACTCACTTCATATCTTGTTGTTACCAACATAAGTGCCTGCTCCACTCACTTTTCTGAATTAAAAATTCACCCCATACACCGGAGCATACTCAATGTCTCAATCGTTTCTATGTTATATGTTTGTGATGAGAATATTGGCTATTAAGCTTAACTGCTGGTCAAAATTTCTTCGCGATGGTGGCGAACGAATCGGCGATCTCAAGAAGTGGGTGAGAGAGGGATCTAGAAATGACTTTGGGTTTGAAACGAATATTTTTTGTGTTCGTTGATAGCTCACACGGTAGAGCCACGCTCTCACCTGCCAGGCGGAGTTGTCGTACCAATAAGGTCGCAGGTTCAAACCCCACCACCGCGCGGAAAAAAAATTTTTATTCTCTATTGTCTTCTGGCACTTTTCTACTCACTTCATATCTTGTTGTTACCAACATAAGTGCCTGCTCCACTCACTTTTCTGAATTAAAAATTCACCCCATACACCGGAGCATACTCAATGTCTCAATCGTTTCTATGTTATATGTTTGTGATGAGAATATTGGCTATTAAGCTTAACTGCTGGTCAAAATTTCTTCGCGATGGTGGCGAACGAATCGGCGATCTCAAGAAGTGGGTGAGAGTAGTGCGGGGCGGTCCTTGGCAAGCTTAAGGACCACGGTCCTACGGTCCTTGGGAAATGAAGACCGCAAGGACCGGTCTCTAGACCGGTCCGTTCATTCTTGAACCGTTAAAGACCGCTACACGATGAAAACCGTGGCCTACAGGAGTAAAACACACGGAGTAGTCACACTCATTTCAAATTGTAACCTAATTAGAGAAGAGGGGTGATGCCTTCTTTATTTGCTCACCGTACTTCATTGTTACTTCGATAATTTAATAAAATTTGAAATTTATCCCCATTAACGGAGATAATGGCATCGCCCAAGGCGTTGATCGAGTTGTTCGTGGCGTTGATACACACACGCAACTCCTACCCCCCCCCCCCCCTCCCCCCCCCACACACACATTAGAGGGCAGCGAGCATTGAAGAGTAAGAGAGAGACGTGAAGTTATAATAAGAGGGGGTGGATGAGGTGATAAGAGGGGTCGATGGTGACTTTTCGCCAGATCTAACAAACTCAGCTACCCATTCATTGCTGAGTAGACAGGGATTCAGAAAAAAATCGACTGCACCCGGGATCGATCTCTGGCCCTTTGCGTATAAAGAGAGTGCTCTATCAACTGAGCTATCGGGGTCCCCAAATATTCTATTGGACCTTTTAAAAATACAGACGTTATAACTGGTTTTTTTGGACGGAAGAAACTAATGAAACTCATATTACTTGATTAGTTAAAACACCAAACGAAATTTTAATATTATTGTATTATTTTAAATGACAACAATGCGATAGAAAGGAGTGGCGACAAGAGATGGACAAAAGAAAACAAAAAATCAGACTTGCAACTTGCTAGGTTCGACACACACACACACACACACACACACACACACACACACATCTTTAGTAGTCACATACATTTCAAACAATAACCCATTAGAGAAGAGGGGTCATGCCTTCATCATAGATCATTGTCATTGCGATCATTATGGTGTAGTAAATTTTGAAATTTACCCCGTATAATGGAATCGTCCAAGGCGTGCGCCTCCTGTTCCCCCCATCTCACACACGAAAGGGCGGTTTGCGGAGTGGAGGGAGGTGGTCGTCTGCCTCTATGGTCGTCTGTGTCGTTTAGTGTATGGCAAAGGGGGGTGGGTGCGATTAATTAAGTGGGATGGGTGGTGATTGGTGGAAGATAGGCAAAGGACCGAGGCAACGAATCGCTGGGGAAGTAGTATTGCGCGAGACCGTTGAAAGGTGATAAGAAGTGAGGACCGCCGGCGGTCTTCCTCTTTGGGACTGGACCACGGTTCACAGCTAAAAGACCGTGGGACCGGTCCTCGGTCCGGTCCTCAGCGCGGCACTAGGTGAGAGAGGGATCTAGAAATGACTTTGGGTTTGAAACGAATATTTTTTGTGTTCGTTGATAGCTCACACGGTAGAGCCACGCTCTCACCTGCCAGGCGGAGTTGTCGTACCAATAAGGTCGCAGGTTCAAACCCCACCACCGCCGCGAAAAAATTTTTTTATTCTCTATTGTCTTCTGGCACTTTTCTACTCACTTCATATCTTGTTGTTACCAACATAAGTGCCTGCTCCACTCACTTTTCTGAATTAAAAATTCACCCCATACACCGGAGCATACTCAATGTCTCAATCGTTTCTATGTTATATGTTTGGGATGAGAATATTGGCTATTAAGCTTAACTGCTGGTCAAAATTTCTTCGCGATGGTGGCGAACGAATCGGCGATCTCAAGAAGTGGGTGAGAGAGGGATCTAGAAATGACTTTGGGTTTGAAACGAATATTTTTTGTGTTCGTTGATAGCTCACACGGTAGAGCCACGCTCTCACCTGCCAGGCGGAGTTGTCGTACCAATAAGGTCGCAGGTTCAAACCCCACCACCGCCGCGAAAAATTTTTTTTATTCTCTATTGTCTTCTGGCACTTTTCTACTCACTTCATATCTTAATATTTTACAAGGAAGTGTCTAGGAGGCAATCTTGGTCTCCCTGGCCAAAATTATGGCTCGTTTTGGCGAGGGAGACCAAGATTTTGGCCCCCCGGCGTAAATCGTATTTCCGTTTATAGAACTGTTTCTTTATGTTAAAGAGGCGAGTCTTTTCTTCTATTTATTCATGGCTTGCCTGTTTGTTTTTGTTGCTGTTCTTTCTTTCTTTCCTTTTTTTTTCTTATTTTGAAAGGGGGGGGGGGGAGTGGTTATTTTAAAGGTAATAATCACCCCTCACCACCCACACGAAAACAATGTCAGAGAAAAGATTGCAAGTTATCGGCCGGTCGCCCACACAAAATTAATTTTATTTTTTAAACAATATTTTTAGATTTTTGCTAGGAAGACATGATTTTGGTCTTCCGACGCAAAACAACGGAACTGTTTCTTGTACTATTAAAATATGCTGAGGAGGGCAGTTTTTGTTGTTGTTTTCTTTTATTTTTTTGTTGTTGTTATTTTAGAGCGAGAGAGAGAGAGAGAGAGAGAGAGAGAGAGAGAGAGAGAGAGATAGATAGAGAGAGAGAGAGAGAGAGAGAGAGAGAGAGAGAGAGAGAGAGAGAGAGAGAGGGGGGGGGGCAACACAAAAAATATTTTCATTTTCATTTTCTTCTTTGTTCTTCAATTTTCTCTTATGTAGTTCCAAAAAAATCCAGTTACCTTTCTAGGGGGGGGGGGGGGGGGGGGGGGGAGGTACTTACTGTTGAGTATAATGCAGTACAACGATGAATACAAAGCCTTTTTTGTAAAGGGTTTTATGGCGCTTGCAACAAGTTTAGATCACATCATTGTCGGTAAAAAGGAAGAAAATAGGATAGTTTTAAAAACATCATCCAAGAGCTGCGGCTTTTTCTCTTTGATCTCGTATCATGGACTCCCCTGCGCCCAACACTTTCGTCGTTTATAATTTTCTATCCGTGGACAAAATAAATGACACTGACCCTGCCCCACCCCTAACACATGGTAGGATGAGGCCTGAGGTAGTCTCCCTCCACTCTATCGTCGTTCCCTGTTTCTTGTGAGCTGACGCCTACAGCAGATCTTTTTATTTTTTTTGAAGTTCAACTGAATGTCTCAGTAGAAAATAGGGACGTTTTTAAAAAGTGAGTCTGCCTATACCACTGGTTCGTTGGATCTGAGACTGAGTCTGAGATAAGGGAGCGTTCACATATTACGTCATCAGCTAGGGGGGGAGGGGGGTCTGCCAAATGTTGACATGTGTTGACATGGGGGAGGGGGGGGGGGTCAGACCCAAGATGATGTCATCAAAACATAGGCAAATTAAGCCTATTTCAAAGTTTGTTCCTTTCAAAACAGCTAAAGATAAATTGCTATGATGAGTATTGCCCATCTCTCAAGAAACAAGATGGGAAAGGGGTATCACTTCTCAAAAGGCGAACTTGCCCTAAATGTTCATTGTATCACTCCTCGATCACAGCAATGAAAGACCATTCACGAAAATGCGGCATACAAGAAGAACAGCAAATGGGAGAAAGTGATGACGATGAAGATGAAATTGATGATACTATTTATAGTACATTGCCAGAGGTCCAAGGCAGAAACATTTTTGAATCAATTAATTTTATGTTTGGAAATTGAAACAGAAATTCATTCCACTAAAAGACTAATATGCTATAAAATAATTTGCCTCCTATACTATTTTAAATTACACTTTCTGAAAATTTTTTAATAGCACCTGCACCAAGTAGCCTAATTTAAATAATGTTTGTTAGATTTTATCTTTGCAAATTTAAATTTATGTCCCCATTGTAAAACATAAATTATCAACAGTTTCTGAAATTAATAAAATGTCTGAATGTGTTTTATCAAACGTTGATAATCAATGTTTATGGTTTGAAAAATGAATAATAAATATTGTGAAATTAAAGTTATCTTTTAGTTTTTATTAAATTAGATGACGTCATCATCTGTTGGGGGAGGGGGGGGGTCAGGTCAATGATGACAAGTGATGACTTGGGGGGAGGGGGGGGGGGGGTCTAAAAAGGGCAAATTTTTGATGACGTAATATAGTGAACGCACCCTAAG
>NW_027622714.1:0-11854 GCF_034508935.2 Berghia stephanieae
CTTTACATGCAAGGGATGAGACAAACAAAACAAATAAAATATTAGCCTTTTTTCAAACCCTGTCCAATACCGTTGGAGAGCATGGCTTTACTGCAAGGGGCTGAGAAACAAAAAACAAAATAATGAAAAAAAAGAATTTTTTACCCATTTCCAAACCTTTTTCGGACCCCTTTACAGCAAAACTGAGACAATAAATCAAATAATGAATAAAATATACAATGTTTCATCCTCAGGGTGTCCCAGATAGCTCAGTTGGAGAGCACTGGCTTTACATGCAAAAGGGGCTGAGATCAATCAAAATACAAAATATTGAAATATAAAATATGACAATTTGTTTCATCCTCAGGGGGTCCAGATAGCTCAGTTGGTAGAGCACTGGGTTTACATGCAAAGGGACTGAGATCAATCAAAATACAAAAAAAATGATATAAAATATGACAATTTGTTTCAAACCCCGGGGTGTCCCCCGATAGCTCAGTTGGTGAGCACTGGGTTTACATGCAAAGGGACTGAGATCAATCAAAATAGCAAATAATGAATATAAAATATGACAATTTGTTTTTATCCTCAGGGGTGTCCCAGTAGCTCAGTTGGTAAGCACTGGTTTACATGCAAAGGGACTGAGATCAATCAAAATACAAAATAATGAATATAAAATATGACAATTTGTTTCATCCTCCCGGGTGTCCCAGATAGCTCATTGGTGAGCACTGGCTTTACAGCAAAGGGACTGAGATTTAATCAAAATACAAAATAATGAAAATAAAATATGACAATTTGTTTCTCCTCAGGGGTGTCCCAGATAGCTCATTGGTAGAGCACTGGCTTTACATGCAAAGGGCTGAGATCAATCAAAATACAAAATAATGAATATAAAATATGGGCAATTTGTTTCATCCTCAGGGGGTCCCAGATAAATCAGTTGGTAGAGCCCTGGCTTTACATGCAAAGGGACTGAGATCATCAAAAAACAAAATAATGAATATAAAATATGACAATTTGTTTCATCCTCAGGGGTGTCCAGATAGCTCAGTTGGTGAGCACTGGCTTTACATGCAAGGGGCTGAGATCAATCAAAAATACAAAATTATGAATATAAAATTGACAATTTGTTTCATCTCAGGGGTGTCCCAGAAGCTCAGTTGGTAGAGCACTGGCTTTACTGCAAAGGGGCTGGATCATCAAAAACAAATAAGAATATAAAAATGAACAATTTGTTTCATCCCCCAGGGGGTCCAGATAGCACAGTTGGTGGGGCACTGGCTTTACATGCAAAGGGATGAGATCAATCAAAAAACAAAATAAGAATAAAAAAAATAAAGACAATTTGTTTCACCTCAGGGGTGTCCAGATAGCTCAGTTGGTGAGCATGGTTTCATGCAAAGGATGAGATGATCAAATACAAAATTAATGAAAATAAAATTTGGACAATTTGTTTCATCCTCAGGGGTGTCCCAGATAGTCATTGTAGACCTGGCTTTACATGCAAAGGGACTGAGATCAATCAAAAACAAAATAAAAATATAAAATTGACAATTTGTTTCATCCTCAGGGTGTCCCAGATAGCTCAGTTGGTAGGCACTGGCTTTTCATGCAAAGGGGG
The DNA here is from genome assembly GCF_034508935.2 of Berghia stephanieae. NCBI lineage: Eukaryota > Metazoa > Mollusca > Gastropoda > Nudibranchia > Aeolidiidae > Berghia > Berghia stephanieae. The sequence goes on from NW_027622714.1 coordinate 1,604, forward strand.
CTGAGATCATCAAAATACAAAATAAATGAATATAATAAAATGACAATTTGTTTCATCCCCAGGGTGTCCCAGATAGCTCGTTGTAGAGCACTGGCTTTCATGCAAAGGGACTGAGATCAATCAAAATACAAAATAAAGAAAAAAAAATAGAAATTTTTTTTTTACCTAGGGGTTCCAATACCAGTTGGGAGAGCATGGTTTAATGCAAAAGGGGGCGAGATCAAACAAAAAACAAAATAATGAATATAAAATAGACAATTTGTTTCTCCCCAGGGTGTCCGATATCAGTTGGTGAGCCTGGCTTTAATGAAAGGGACTGAGATCAATCAAAATACAAAAAATGAATATAAAAATATGACAATTTTTTTTTCCTCAGGGTGTCCCAATAGTCAGTTGGGAGAGCATGGTTTTGCAAAGGGATGAGATCAATCAAAATACAAAAAAATGAATATAAAATATGACAATTTGTTTCATCCCAGGGGTGTCCCCTAGCTCAGTTGGTGAGCACTGCTTTACATGCAAAGGGAGAGATCAAACAAAAAAAAACAAAAAATGAATATAAAATAGACAATTTTTTTCATCCTCAGGGTGCCCAGTAGTTTAGTTGGTAGGCATGCTTTTCATGCAAAGGGACTGAGTTTAATCAAAATACAAATAATGAATATAAAATATGACAAATTTTTTTCATCCTCAGGGGGGTCCCAGATAGCTCAGTTGGTAGAGCACTGGCTTTACATGCAAAGGGGCTGGATCAATCAAAATACAAAATAATGAATATAAAATATGACAATTTGTTTCTTTCCCCAGGGGTGTCCCAGATAGCTCAGTTGGTAGAGCACTGGCTTTACATGCAAAAGGGACTGAGATCAAAACAAATACCAAAAAAATGAATATAAAATATGACAATTGTTTCATCCTCAGGGGTGTCCGATAGCTCAGTTGGTAGAGCACTGGCTTTACATGCAAAGGGGCTGAGATCAATCAAAATACAAAATAATGAATATAAAATATGGGCAATTTGTTTCATCCCGGGGTGTCCCAGATAGTCAGTTGGTAGAGCACTGGCTTTACATGCAAAGGGACTGAGATCAATCAAAATACAAAATAATGAATATAAAATATGAAATTTGTTTCATCCTCAGGGGTGTCCAATAGCTCGTTGTAGAGCACTGCTTTTTCATGCAAAGGGACTGAGATCCTTTTAAATACAAAAAAATGAATAAAAAATATACAATTTGTTTCATCCCCAGGGGGGGGTTCCCCGTAGTCAGTTGGTGAGCATGCTTTTTGCAAAGGGGTGAGATCTCAAAATACAAAATAAGAAATAAAATTACAATTTGTTTTATCCCCAGGGGGGTCCCAGAAGCTAGTTGGGAGAGCATGGGTTTAATGAAAGGGGGCTGAGATCAATCAAAATACAAAAAAGATATAAAAATATGACAATTTGTTTCATCCCAGGGGGGTCCCCGATAGCCCGTTGGTAGAGCACTGGCTTTACATGCAAAGGACTGAGATCAATCAAAAAACAAAAAAATGAATATAAATATAAAAATTTTTTCATCCCCAGGGGTGTCCCCGTACCCCCAGTTGGGAGAGCAGGGGTTTTCAGCAAAAGGGGTGAGCAAACAAAAACAAATAATGAATATAAAATTGACAATTTGTTTCACCCCCGGGGGGTCCCCGATAGCTCAAATTGGTGGCAATGGCTTTACATGCAAAAGGGGTGAGATCAAACAAAATACAAAATAAAGAATATAAAATATAAAATTTTTTTCATCCTCAGGGGTGTCCCAGATAGCTCAGTTGGTAGAGCACTGGCTTTACATGCAAAGGGACTGAGATCGATCCTGGGTAGAGCCGAGATTTTTTTTCTTTTTTTTGACTGAAGTTGCAATTAACCGAAGTTGACTTTCCTGAGCACTATTGCAATATTTTACATTATATTGGTAAACTCAAACCAGTTGTAAATATTGTTCTTAGTCTACCACAGACTGAGCAATTTGATTGAAACAAAAACCATATGGCAGCCCTGTCAACCAAAAGCAGCTATGATGCAAGCCAGCATTTTAATCAGATTGGATTAAACTTTCACTCTTTTGTTCTTAACATTTGTAAGAGTCAAAAAGATTAGCCGTGATGAGAGACAATAAGCTCTCACAAACTCGTTGGTCACAATGCACAGTTAGTTGTCATTCCCAAAACAAAGTATATCGCTCAGCCTCTCTTTACAACTGTCATTAACTACCTGTTGTGAAGACTATGCCCAGCCCCCTCCCCTCCAATTGAATGGCCACAGATTACATCACAAACCCTACTGCAAAGCCCCACCATCTTTTTATTCTGATGGAGTGGTGACACACTACTGTAGATTTAAATCCCGCTCACTCTCGATTCTTCAACCTGTCACGATTTCAACCATGATGAAATTTAATACTTGAATTAACCACTTTTTGAGGGCGTCAGAAGAATAAAAACTGAGTACCACAAGGCTCAGTCTTAGCACCAGCATTGTTTAACGTCTACATAACCTCAAACGACTTCCACAAAACTAGGATATGCAGATGACTGGGCCTTAGAATACCAATCAAGAAACTGGTAAGGTATAGAAAAAACTCTTAGCAAAGACACCATTGCCATGAAAAGGTGTTTCAACAGATGGTTTTTAAAAATGAATACGACAAAAACAGTTTGCAACTGCATTTCATAGTAACAACAGGGAATCACAACGAAAACTGATGATCAAGATTGATGACACAACACTACCAACTGATCAAAATCCAAAATACCTCGGAGTGACACTGGATAGACGGCTGACCTATAGAACCCATCTTGAGGGTACAGCAAGAAAGATAGGGAAACGAAATTGTCTACTCAGAAAACTGGCAGGAATAACATGGGGAGCATCACAAACTCTTCTCAGAACATCAACCCTGGCCCTTTGCTACAGTGTGGCAGAATATTGTGCTCCTGTTTGGACGAGAAGTGCCCATACAAACCTTGTTGATGCGAAACTAAGAGACTCGATGCGAATAGTAACTGGATGCCTGAAATCAACCCCAACACAAGGGCTGCCAGTCATGAGCGCTATAGCACCACCCCACTTGAGGAGAGAGGATGAAACACAGAAATGGATATCCAGAGCTGAAAAAGATCGTGGAGGTCCTCTGCAAACCATATACAAAACTGCGCCCCCAACATCAAGACTAAAATCTTGTTCACCTTTCAACATATCAAAGAAAGAAAACTACAACACGCAAGAAGCCTTGTGCGAGGAATGGAAAAGGAATAAACCAACAGGAAGGGAACTAATTGAAGATCCCCGTAAAAGTCTCCCAGGTCTACAGGATCAACCAAGAAAATACTGGGTAGCTGCAAATAGACTACGGTCAAAACATACAAGAACAGCTGCCAACATGCACAAATGGGGGCTCCAAGAATCACCAACATGTTCAAAGTGCAACCAAGCACCACAAGATGCAAACTACCTCGTACTAGATTGTCCAGAGACAAAACTAGAAGGGGGATTTGAAACCATCAACAAATGTGATGATGACTTCCGAACCTGGATTGATACCTTGAACATAGAAGTGTAACCGAACGATACTACTACTACTGAGGGCGAAAATCTGTTGCAATTAACTGAAGTTTGTTGCAATTATTCAGTGACTTTTATATAGAATTAATTCTGTTTACTGGGAAATATTGCGATTAACCGAAAGTTGTGATTATCCGGAGTGGACTGTATCATTATTATTATTATTATTATTATTATTATTTATTATTATTATTATTATTATTATTATTATTATTATTATTATTATTATTATTATTATTATTATTATTATTATTACTATTATTATTATTATTATTATTATTATTATTATTATTATTATTATTATTATTATTATTATTATTATTATATTATTATTATTATTATTATTATTATTATTATTATTATTATTATTATTATTATTATTATTATCTCTCTATATCTATCTATCTATTGTGCAGCCATGTGGTCTTGTGGTATGACACTCACTTTCGGATTGGAAGGTCCTGAGTACGAGCCTCACTCGCTCTTCACTCACATTCTCTCACTTTACTTAGGTGTAAAATGAGTACCTGGCTGTCTCTGTCAGAAAAAAAAAATTGTAATATTGCCTAACAGACGTCATGTCTTGTTCTACATGTTACGTGTTGCTGTTGGTCAGGGACCCTTTGTAAAGCACTGTGAGCACGTTTAGTGGATATTGTCTTATATAAAAGCTCAAAACTCAATATTTTTATTTGGATTGTGCCATTATCCTTATAACCTGGATAAAAGATCAAGTTTTAAAAAAATTATTTGTGAACGCATTCTTCATACTCCGTGCTCTTGCATATTCATTAAAACAATCACTGTTTACATTCTAAAACATTTTTAAATTTTATTTTTTTTTGTCTGTGCAGAATCATAATGTCCTGTTTATAAAGAGTAAAATGGAGCAACAAAGAGCCTTGAAATTCCGAGAGAAGTTCTGCCTGGAGGGAGGAAATATTGTACGGAATACAACCACGGATTGTAACAGTGAAGGTTAGTGTGTATATGAAGAGGCTTCGTATGGGAACAAAACAGACAATGGACGTTTCTGGTACAAACCCTTCTTCAGCACAACAATACACAAAATAACATGGAAAACAAATAAAATATAATGGAAAAAAGACAAACTTGTGTTATCTGTACTCAATGGTGGTTGGAGTATCATACTCCAACCACCATTGAGTACAGACATCTCTCCATTTCACTCTTTAGTTAGTATTTTACGATCACCGGCTTCAGGCAGCCCCTACCGTTTTCTACTTTTTAGTGTGTATATGAAGACCCCACTGTCTCATTGTGCCATGTAATTTATACTATGGAATTTTTCTTACTCAATTTAAATATTATTATAATTTTAAAAAATAAAAATTTGAGCTTTTATAGAGCGCAGTATCCACTTTATGTGCTCAAAGCGCTTTACAAGGGGCCCTAATCAACAGCATGGAGGGAGGAAGTATTGTACTGAATAGAACCACTGATTACAACACTGAAGGTTAGTGTTAGACCTGTAAATTTTCAGTCAATTAACTGAAATCAGTCAATTCGTCAAATTCAAATATTTATAAAAATGAACGTAAGAAATGAAGAAAGAAAGAATTCATGAATCTTATTCGAATGACTGTAAAGTTGATAAGTGCTACGCATAGCTCATGGGCCGTTTATATTTACGATAGATATATTGCCAAGGCTAAGCGACGCTTCTTAGAATTGCCGTGTCTGAACACATCCCAGTATATTTTCACACAGCCTTCGTGAAATTATCTTTTCACATTCCAAACCTGTTGTGATTCCAATGGTAGCCAATTTTAACTGAGCCGCTGAGCGATAAATTTCACTGTTTCATCTAAGCCAAAATTGACCACATTTATTTGGTGGAAAGTAAAAGTATGAAAAAGTAAAATGCGAATGCCGGAAGTGCCTTATGTAGACACCTTCAAATCGAAAGTTATATGATTGCTACAAGCACATCTCGATTGCCTCACTTTGCAAACAGATCGGTTGACCGTTTCTTCACTTATTGGGTACCAAATTATAAGGAACAATGGTTAGCGCAAATTAGTTTTCTGCCATTGTTATGCTCAAGCGAGCTTGCTGTTTACTATTCATTTTGATTCTTTGGATTTTTCCGCTACGTTACAGGTCTATAGTGTATATATGTGGACTCAGTGTCTCAGTGTGCCATGTAATTAAACTATATCATTTTTCTCAGTCAATTTACAATATTATTTTTTTTAAAACCCAAAAAATAAAAAACTTTAACTTTTATAAAGTTCAGAATCCGCTTTATGTGCTCAAAGCGCTTTACAAGGGGTCCCTAACTAACAGCAACCTTTAACATGTAGAACGAGACATGATGGCGGTTAGGCGATATTACAATTATATTCTAACAGAGACAACGCAGTTAATGGCCAGGTGCTCATTTTACACTTGAGTACGGGGAGAGAATGTGAGTAAAGAGCCTTTTACAAGGACTCAACTGTGCGCCGAGCTAGGCTCGAACTCAGGACCTTCCGATCCAAAAGCGAGTGTCAAACCTCTCCATTATCACTCTTTCATTTTTATTTTCTCGATCTCAGCCCCCCCCCCCCCCCCACTGCTCTCTAGTTCAAGGATCAATAAACTCGCCTCCCACTGCAAAGCTACGGCCTCACGCTCCGTGGATATTCATAGGCATTACTGATATGTGACCCATCGTCTCAAAACGGTATTATGTCGGAACAAACCAGATGCTTAAAAGCTGAATTAAATGTTAAAATCTGGGTGGGGATCCTGACCTCCCATAGTGGGCAGGGAGGTACATGCTGTTTCTTCTATCCCCCCATACCCGTTTCCCAATTGTTTCCTGTCATTGTCTTGGAATGAGATTACTTAGTTTTGTCCTGATCCTTGCCGGAGCTCCTTGGCTGGGAAGGGAAACAGTCGAATGTATAGTTATAGTTTTGGGAGATGATATTATTTTCCTTGTAAATTATCTCTCTGTTATGCATTGTATTATTAATGTTGAGTTTACATATTATATTATATGATTGGTAAACATTTGAGTGTATTCCTCTTAGTTGGAACCTGTGCTTGTGTCTGGATGAGACTTTTAGGTGATCTCAAACTAAGTACATTGGTGGTATGCTCTTGGAATCTACATCTGATCCCTATTTGTTCCCAGTTCCCCTATGTCTTACTTTTTCTTGGGTGCTTTAATTGTAATTCTATAACTTTTTACTATCCCATTTTCTTCCTTTTTACTGGCACTGATATAACCTAAATGTGTTGCAAGCGCCGTAAAACCCTTAAAAACAAACAAACAAACAAATGTTAAAATGGTCAAAAATATATATTGTTGGCATTTGCACCCTAAAATTCCCCTCAATAAAACATACAAACTCAACAGAAGTCTGATATTTCTGGCTATAAATTCCAATTTTCAACATCTTAACCATCCCGACTTAATACGGTTTTGAGGCGAAGGGTCACATATGATTTGTTGAAAACAGTAGGGGATGCCTGAAGCCGGTGATAGTAAAATACTAACGAAAGAGTGAAAATGGAGAGGCTTCTTATGGGAACAAAACTGCCAATGGACGTTTCGGGTATAAACCCTTCGTCAGCACAACAGTACACAAATAAACGTGGAAGCCTCTCCATTTTCACTCTTTCGTTAGTACATATGATATATTATGGTGCCTCCCATAGTGGGCAGGGGGGTACATACTGTGTCTTCTATCCCTTATAACTTTTTTCCAACATGCTTTCTGTCTTTGTCTTGGAATGAGATTACTTGGTTTTGTCCTGGCCCTGGCCGGAGTCCTAGCTGGGAGGGAAACAGTCAAATGCATAGTTATTGTTTTGGGAGATGATATTTTTTTCCTTGTAAATCATCTCTCTGTTATGCATTGTATTATGTTTCGTTTACATATTATATTATATGATTTGTAAACATTTGAGTGTATTCCTCTTAGTGGGGACCTGTGCTTGTGTCTGGATGAGACTTTTAGGTGATCTCAAACTAAGTACTTTGATAGTGTGCTCTTGGAATCTACATCTGTTCCCTATTTGAACCAATTCCCCTTTGTCTCACCTTTTCTTTTGTGCTTTAATTGTAATTCTAGAACTTTTTACTATCCCATTTTCTTCCTTTTTATTGGCGCTGATTTGACCTTAATGTGTTGCAAGCGCCGTAAAACCCTTAAAAACATAAAACTAAAAACAAGTCTGATATTTCTGGCTATAAATTCAATTTTCAACATCTTAACCATCCCGACTTAATACGGTTTTGAGGTGAAGGGTTACATATGATATGTTGAAAACGGTAGGGATGCCTGAAGCCGGTGATAGTAAAATACTAACGAAAGAGTGAAAATGGAGAGGCTTCTTATGGGAACAAAACAGACAATGGACGTTTCGGGTACAAACCTTCGTCAGCACAACAGTACACAAATAAACGTGGAAAACAAATTTTTAAAAATTTGTTTTCCACGTTAACTTGTGCTTGTCACAGTGGTTTACCAGCGGATCACTTTGTTGAGATGCTAGGTCAAGAGGTCACTACTCTCCTTCTCTTTACCTGCGCTCTGGTATGGCACGTGCTTGCAGTCAGTGAAGCGAGTAGTCTAATTGGTCTGATAAGTAATGGCATAGCCAAGCGACAATTATCTTAAATGTAAACCTACATCACTCATGTTAAAGATTGAAATCCCCCTCACACAGTGGACTAAATATCATAGATGTCATCAGTATATTTCTTTCTCAGGAACACAGCAAAGTAGACTTACATTTTGACTAGATTTGTCTTTTATATCAAATGTTTCTGGAATCCCTACAACAACAATCAGACGTTGCAGTTTATTATTATTCACACTAGTACATAGTACAAACCTTCTACTTACTGTTGCACTAATGTCAATTCAGTTCAACAAATATGTAACAAGTGTAGGGCAGGGGTATCAAATTTCACTGAGAATATCTAGCAGTCTATGAGATGTCTATGCTATCGTGGTGATGAATTGGACCAGTTACACAATGTAAACAATGTCATAATCATTTCCTGGACTCCCACTGACCATGGAACATTTTACTACACCAATTCTACAGTTTTATCGTTAAAAGTTCCCACGAATATGGTAAAGGAGTGAAGAAGTCATACTTATTGCAGTTATATTATTATTATATATATTATTATATATATATTTATTATATATATTATATATATATATATATATATATATATATATATACAGACACACACACACACTCTCTCTGCAAGTAGCCCTACAATAATAGTTCTTAAAGACACATCTGTTACTGATTTAATAAATATGAAATGAATGGGTTTGTTTCAGTCATGTCTCTGTTGATTGGTGTGGGAAGGTTTTATTCACCAGCTGCACTACTTGTACATTGTGAATATTGAGAATAATGTCTGAATATATGTTAATTCCTAGGAGGTGCCACTATTATTTTCTCTATCTTGGCTATGTTTGAGTACTCCCCCCCCACCCCCACTCCCCCTCTTCTTATTTTCCCCAGTCAAACTTGCCTTTTTGGAATACTATCTGTACTAACTGTTGATGTTATATCGTTGTTGTCAGTGATATGAATTAGGTGTAGTGTGAATGTGATGCATTTCTCTTAGCCTGTCTTTTACGTTTGTATGTGTGTATATGCAGGATGTATGTGTGTATGTATTTGTGTGTGTGAGAGAGAGAGAGAGAGAAGAGAGAGAGAGAGAGAGAGAGAGATAGAGAGAGAGAGGAGAGAGAGAGAGAGAAGAGGAGAGAGAGAGAGAGAGAGAGAAGAGAGAGAGGAGGAGAGGAAAGAGAGAGAGAGAGAGAGGAACGCCTTTTTCTACCATATTCATTGCCATATTATCTACTACGCCACTGTGATGGTGTTGCTGTTTGGTGTAATGATGATGGTTTTGTTTCTATTTGGAATAGTGAAGTAAAACCTACACACACAATATATTGCTTTATATGTTCTTTACGAGTGTGTTAAATTGTTTAATCCACTTATCTCCATATCTTTTAAATACAATACAAAATACAAATGAAGAGAACATACCTTATGTCCAGCCCATTACATTTATGACCATTAAAAACGTAGTTAAAATGTGTTGAATCAGAAAATGAATGTTTTACTGTGTGTAATAATATTAAGACTGGACAAAGCATTAATTAGTTTCGGAATCCAACGTCTGATTTTAAAGATTTGAATTTTTTATTGTCCGCACAACAACAAAAATATTTTAAAATAGTAGGGATTTTAAATTGCTTATAAAACCTATCAGAATAATCACAATATAACGAAAAAAGAACCAACATAACAAGTGAAAGTAGTACTGTCTGTTCCGTAAGTTAATATTATTGTAATGTAAGTGGTCCTCTAGATATGGTGTTATATTACATCACGAAAATGCAATACTTTGCGTCTTAACCCTCAAAAAAGGGAATCCCCGTCCAGGTAGCCAATTTTACAGCATGCAGCTGCTGTTGTCAGTCACTTGCTGGGTTCCAGCAGTATAACTAAGTGATCCGATTTTATGAAGAAATAAACAGCAGTGTTGTTTGTGCATGCTGACGAAGGGTTTGTACCCGAAACGTCCATTGTCTGTTTTGTTCCCATACGAAGCCTCTCCATTTTCACTCTTTCGTTAGTACATATGATATGTTATGTTTTGA
>NW_027622715.1:0-11844 GCF_034508935.2 Berghia stephanieae
CAATAAAAGAAAATAAAAGGGTTTTTTAGAGTTTTTTTTTAAAAAAAATTTAAAAATTTTAATAAACATGTTTTGGGTTTTTTTTTTTTCCCCTTGTTTTCTAAACTCAAACTGATTTTCTGAAATGACACGGGGACTAGTTTCAAAATTTTAAAATTCTGCAGTTGTTTCCAAAATAAAACTTAACAGAGAAAGCCTCGATAGTTTGTTGGATTATTAATACCCCCTTTTAGGGTTTCATGTTTCATTGACGTCCATTTTTGGGGGAAATATCACTGCTAAATACTTGTTAAATTTTTCTTTAGAAAAAACTTGACGAATAATATTCCCCACCATGTTTATAAATTCATTAAGAATTAAATCCCCCCCCCACCCCGTTTTTTTATTTTTCAAGTTTTTAAAAATCAAATTATTTTTTGTTCATTATGTTTATATCTCCGTTAAACCCATCTTTCATAATGGGAAACCGTTATTTTTTTCCCCAAATTGCTACTTCATTTCACCCGACCCAAAATTTGGGAAATTGAATATTGTTTATGATTTGAAATTTGCAAGAAAAAATCACAATCGCCCTGACTAATTTCTCCCTCTTTTTAATTTTTTTTTCCAAAAATTGCTTTGGATTACTTGAACAATTAAATCAGTTTTACCCCTTGTTTTAAAATTTAAAAAACTTGCCGTTTCGTTCGGCAACATTTCCGATTTTTCATTTCTTGTTTTTGGCATTTTATATTTATCCAATGGTTTTTTTTGTTTTCTTAAATATGTTTTTAAATTTTTAAAAAAATTTACTTTCCCATTTCCCTAACTCCTCGTCATACCATCCACTTGTTTTGGCCCGTTTTTAAAGAGTTTTTGTTCCTACTTGATGGGGTTTTTGGCAGCATTTAAAAATGAATTCATTTAATTTTGGGAAAATATCATTAAAAATCTCCATCTTCTCCGTCGCCATCAAGTATTTTAAAAAGTTTCTAACAAACTATCAGCAAAATTCAATTTGGGTTGAGGTTGACAAAAACTCCCCCTTTTTCCCCTTCCTCCACTTCTTCATTGTTCCCATGTTGTTTTGGGAAATGTAAATAAGTAAATTGGTTTAAATTTTGCCCGTAAGTTTCAAATAAAATAGAAGTATGATCAAAATTAAGCTTTTAAAATCGTTCCAATAAATTGTAAACTTAAGGTAATTTTCCCGCCTTACAATTAATGTTACCATGTCATCATTTTACACATTCTGAAAAGTCACTGAAACCCATATTTATCCTTGATTTTCATTTGAACGATGTTGTGGACTGACAGGTGTTCCATTGTAAAATTTGAACCGTCTAAAAATTGTGGTATTTTCTTTTCCAAAACTACTATTATCTTCGTTGAGATCAGATAACCCCCCCGTCCTGAGTTTATTTTAAACCTAAAAAACTATAATGCCCTCCTTTCGATTTCTTTTGGGCAATTTGTCCTTTTAAAATCTCATTGCCATCTAATTCTGAATATTCTAATATTCGGCACCCAGCCAGAAAAAAATTCGAGACTAGAAATACGTGGGGAGAGTTCAAAAACCTCCCTAGTAGATTTTAGTAGTAGTAGAAAGTAGTAGTAGTAGTAGTAGTAGTAGTAGTAGTAGTATAGTAGTAGTAGTAGCAGTGAAGTATTTAGCAGTAGTGCAATAGTAGCAGTAGGAGCAGTAATACCCGGCAGCAGCGGGCAGTTGTAGTAGTAGTGTAGTAGTAGTAGTAGTAGTTGTAGTAGTAGAAAGGTAGTAGTAGAAAGTAGTAGTAGTAAAAATAATAATATAGTACCCCATTTATAGGGGAGCTCATTCTCGTTTTTTAAAACAACCCTTGGGCCTTTACAATAAAAATTTACCCATTTTGAGGGGGGAAAAAAAAAATGCAATGCAATAAATTCATACCAAATCAAGGATTCACAGCGTTAATAAAAGCAAATACAGTAAAGATGTGGGCTTGAGATTCTTTTTAAAAAAAGGGAGCAAAGATTGCACTCCCTCAAAACCCCGTGGTAGTTAATTCCAAAAACTTGGGCCAAAACAAGCAAAAAAGGTCTATCACCAAATTTTGTTCTTGATTTTTTTTCGAAATTTTCGTTTGGTCATTCGTGATCTTAAAGTGTAATCTTCAAAATTTACACATGCTTCACGTGATCTGTGAGATATACCGTGCTATACAGTCAAACACTATATAAACAAGATTACGCTGCTTTGTAATTTGTGCTCTTTTCAAATGGGCAACCAGTGGGATAGGCAACAAGGTGTTTGCATGATCAAAACTTTCGTTTGCAAACTAATCTAGCTGCATTGTTTTGCAGTAGTTGTAATTGTTTATAGAAGCCTGAGGCAAGTCATGTTGACAAGCAGGGAGTTTACAATAATCTACTTTCGAAAAAATGTTGAGACAACCAATGTTTTACCTGTTCCAATTTGTTAATATACGTACGGATCGAATGATTTTCTTCAATTGAAAGTATAAAGATTTAGACGGAGCAGAAATTGTGAGCTGACATTCTCATTTCTGAATCAAAATTAGACACACAAATTTTTACAGTCTTTGAAATGTGATCTTTTCCCCCTTTCAACACCTCAAGACAATCATACTTCATGCCCAAATTTCCACACATTCTTCCACACGTTTCACAATATTTCGAGATTTTTAGTTTTATCAGTAGCATAGTTGCGAATAATCTGCACAGAGATGATATAGCGCAGCCCTGACCAGTGAAGACATTAAGATAATGGAGAATAGAAATTATACAAAACAAAAAGGAATTGGACCAAAACAGTGCCTTGGGGAACACCATATGTAAATGTATGTTGACGGAGAAAGTTTATCTAAAATCATAACCTGTTGCTTTCTGCTATCTAAATAAGATTCTCAAACCACTGCAAGGACAGTCCCCGACAAAGCCAAAAAGATATTATCAAGTCGTTTAATGAGAATGCTGTGATCCATATTAGTATCAAAATTGCGAAAGGTCTAACAATGTCAGAAGAGAAACGAACCCTTTAATCTAAAAATATCGAGATACTCACTCGCAACACAGCACAGAGCAGTTTCTGATGCTGTGCGGTTAGATACCTAAGCTGACTGAAATTTTTCCCATAGATTTTTTTCTTGGAAGAAGTTGTGAAATGGGCCGTGCTGTCTGAGTACAGCTTTTTCAAGGATTTTTTTAGAAAGAAATGGCAGATTGAGACTAGGTCATTTTTACATCGAGGTTTGCTTTGTTATTTGAGGCTTTAATTTGCATGTTTATTATAGTTATATGGGACTTGTTCCTGAGAATAAGTGACTGATTTATAATATGAGTTATGTCAAGGTAAACAATTGGGGGTAAACAATTCAGGAAGGACATCATTTCAAAATATTTGTTGTATAGGATCTAAATCACATGACTTCGAAGGGAGATGTACAATTTATTTTAGAAATACTATTACTTCAGTTGTTCTTTAAAATCAAGGATTGTCCCTGTGAAACCCGAAGTATACTACTACTACTACTACTATACTACTACTACTAAACTACTACTACTCTACTACTTCTACTAGTAGTAGTAGTAGTTGTAGTAGTAGGTAGTAGTAGTAGTGGTAGTAGTAGTTGTTGTGGTAGTAGTGTATGTTGTTGTAGTAGTAGTAGTTAGTGTGTAGAGTAGGAGTAGTTAGTTGTTAGTAGTAGTAGTAGAAGTAGTAGTAGTTAGTAGTTAGTAGTAGTAGTAGTAGTAGTAGTTAGTAGTAGTAGTAGTGAGTGTAGATAGTACTAGTAGTTGTAGTAGTAGAATAGTGTAGTAGTAGTAGTATATTAGTAGAAGTGGTAGTAGTATAAGTACTATATTATTTTATTATTATTATTAGTAGTTAGTAGTAGTTAGTAGTAGTAGTAAGTAGTAGTAGTAGTAGTAGTAGTAGTAGTAGTAGCAGTAGTAGAGTAGTAGTTAGTAGTAGTAGTAGAGTTGTAGTAGTAGTATGTTGTAGTAGTAGTAGAGTAGTAGTAGTAGTGTTTGTAGTCGTAGTAGTAGTAGTTAGTAGTAGTAGTTGTAGTAGTAGAGTAGTAGGTCAGTAGTATAGTAGTAGTAGTAGTAGAGTAGTAGTTAGTTGTAGTAGAGATAAAAATGATGATGATTTAATAATAATAATAAGTGGTAATAATCATAATAATAATAATATTAATAATAATAATAATAATAATAATAATAATAATAATTAATAATTAATAATAATAATAATTAATAATATAATTTAATTTACATTATTTTATTATGCCCTTCCGCCAGTCCTCATAAGTATCGTTCGCCTAAAGCATTCCCCGACATGATTATGTAATTCATCAAACAAGAGTCTGTTGTCAACAGGAATTCACCATGTTTGTCCAATTGCGCAAATTGGGGGTTAATAATCTTGCCAAGGAAAAAATCGAGTGCCTGAAGCCGGGCTTCCGGGTCGAGTTGCCAATGCCTTAACACTCGGCCCACTTCGCCCCTAAAATCATATTTTTTAAATAAATAATAATAATAATAATAATAATAATACTCTTCATCATCATTCTCATCCATTCCATCATCATCATCATCATCCTCATCATCATCATATCATTCATCATCATCATCTCATCCATTATTATTATTATTATATTATTATTATTTATTATTATTATATTTTTATTTATTATTGAAGAAGAAGAAGACAAGAAAGAAGAAGAAGAAAGAAGAAGAAGAAGAAGAAGAAGAAGAAGAAGAAGAAGAAGTGAAGAAAGAAGAGAAGAAGAAAAGAATGCGAAGACAGAAGAAAGAAAGAAGAAGAAGAAGAAGAAAAGAGAAGAACGAAGAAGGAAGGAGAAGAGAAGAAAGAAGAAAAAGAAGGAGGAAAGAAGAAGATTTAAACCGTCTCTTTAAAATAACATTAAAAAACCATTTATCAGCTGCTCGAAATTCTCCTTAAAAGTCGATATAATCAAATGCAAAAGGCATCAAGCGTGAGATTTTGAGAATTCTTTTAAGTCACAGGTTTTGGGACTCTTTGAAAGTTGATTTCTCTTATCCCTTGATATTTAATTCTTTTTTTTTTATATACATTTTTTCTTCTTTATTTTTTATTTTATTGTATTTTTTACTTATGTATTTATTTATTTATTTTTTTTTTTGGCTAAAAGGAAAGAAACTGTGTTATAATACAGAGAACACAGGAGACGTGTCAATCTATCGGGTGAAGAAAAAGAAACAACAGATTGACCATCATGAACAACGCGGAAGTTGTCTGCGTGGGAGTTCAAAAAAAGTTGTGCTACAGCCAAAATAACTATTCAACACATCAGAAAAAAGCAATGAATGTGGGCTTTAAGAATAACGAATTGGCGTAGCGTATATCGTATTTATTGTATGTTTTATAAATGAAGCTTCAAAATTACATATTTTATTTTCAGTCAGCGGCGATTAAATAATTCCAATCTCGATTTATCATCTGTATTTTTCATCTGAACAACTTGTGTATGCACGGGTGCCAGACAATCAAGAAGCAAAATACAGGAAAAAAAAACCACCCAAAAAAAGCAGTCGACCTGACTGGGAACGAACCTAGGACCTGATTTTTTAATCTGCATACCTTTCATAACACTTGGTTCAGATCTTTATCTTAAACAGTTGCCCTGCTCCTTTAATTTCTTATTTGATGTATTCCTTCAAACATATTTTTATTTAAAAATCCTCTTTTTTTCTTATCATTTTGTTTTTGTTTTGTGTTTTTTATTTTGTGTTCTTGTTTTTTTTTTTTTTTTTTTGTTGTGTTTTTTTTACGAGGTGGGATGAGAGTTAGGTGTACTGGTGTATGAAGTGGAATAATATATTGTGACTTTAAATAAAACGCCCTACTCAACATTTAAACTGCTCCCAATCGGGAAAAAAAAACTCGATTTAAAAAGGACCCATCTCGGCGAAGCCCCCAGGTTTGAGAGCGTTTGCCAAGATGATTTAAATCGTTGGGAAAAAATTAAAAGGACAAATTTTTATGCCCAAAATTTTTTTTTAAATTCGAGTTTGTTTGTTTTTCTCAGAGGCCCTCAGTTAACTGATTTAATTTGGGGGTTTAATTTTTTTTTCTTTTCGGATATACGTATATATTAGCATTGTGAAAACAAAAGATGGTGTTTTATAAAATTTTTCCCAAGTTTTTACAATTTTCCCAAACATATAAAGTGGTTTTTATGTGCCAATAGCTTTTATGTTCTTTCCTTTTATTCGTGTTCTAAAGTAAACATTTTTAAAAGTAAAACAACACAATTGTACATGATTATTTTTGAGTAAAAATCAATATGTAATAAATAAACAATTAACTCTACTTTTAAAAAACGCCCGGGATCTGATACTGGGGTAAAAAAAATAAAACATTTTATTGGGTCACTACATAAAAAATTTAAAAAAATTCGACTTAACGCTAGGGAAAAAGTCTTAAACAAAAGGGACTATTTCTTTTTAATGCAAACAAGTTAGTCTTTTTCCCGGCCTGGGGTCGAAATGGGGTTTCACGTGTCAACCCCATGGCTCTTTCACAATTTAGTTCTGTTTGTTGCCCTGGGAAAAGTTGGGTCCCTTTAACATTAACTAAAACCATTCAGCCAGGGCTCCATTATTCCCCAGACCGATTATGGCCCTCGAATCTCTTAAAAAACGAGGCCAAAAACTTTTACCGTGGTTTAAATTTTTTTTCCCTTGGGTCTTTTTCCCAAAGATTCCCCGTATTTTTTTTGAGACGGACACAATTTAACCCCCTATTGAGAGGGTTTTTAGAAAGCGCCCCCTCTTTTTCGCCCTCTGACGAAAAAAAATTTTTTTTTAAAAAAGGTTAAAATTTCAAGTTCAGGATTTTAGAAAAACCACCCTTTAACATCCCAAAAAGTTTGAATTTTCATATTTGAGACTATATACAAGTTAAAGGGTAGTAAAATTTAAACCAAAAATTTAATACAAAGTTTTTTAAAAAAAAAAAATTGGAAATAAAAAGGGTGCTTTCTCAGGATAGTAGCACTCTGGAAGCATCTCTTCCATGCCTTAAATTTGGTGTGGAAAACACCCCAATCTACTTCACGTTTGTTTTTTGAAATCTTTTTAAACTTAGTTTTACATACGATGCGACCAGAACCACCCCCCCCCCCCCCCCCCCCCCCCCCCCCCAAAAAAAATGAAAAATCACTATGTCTATTAAAAAAAAAAGGGGACAAGCAAACAAAACAAAAAAAAAACATAGTGCTATTTTAAAAAGGGTTTATTTTTGATTTGTTGATATCATAGATTTAGGATTAAATATGTAAAATTTTTGAAATTAGAGATAAACCCCGTTCTAGGGGAGGAAATTTCCCAATGTCTTCGTTCCGTAGTGTGAGGAAATGGTTTGAATTCATAACCGCGGTTAAAGCCTTCGTTTCAGGTTTTAAACTCTTTTTTTTTCATGTTATCCTTGAGGTTTCTTTTTTTAGAGGGCTTTTAGTGTCCGGTTTTTTAGCGCACTTTTTTTTTTTACAGAAAATGGGCACGTTTTTGTTACAATTCGATTTTCTGCCAAAACTTTGGCAAGTGGTTTTTTCCGGTGAATGTCATGGTAGTTTTTCACCACAAAAAAAGGTTGTTTTTTGGCCTGCAATTTTTTTTCTTTTTGAATCCTTAAAAGTTGGGGTTTAAAATTTTACTCTAAGCCCGTCACCATATTTATAAAGAGAGCAGTAAAAAACGTTAAAGATATTTCAAAATGTGTATGAGACAATGCCCGACAAAGCAGGAAAAAAAAAAAAAGAAAAAAATCCCCCCAAAACGACCCGCCCCCGGGCTGGGGATTTAACCCTTTGTCTGGATATGTTTCATATACACTTTTTTTTAAAAAACTTTAAACGGTCCCCAGTGGGTTGCTCAATAATTTGTCAAAGTAGCTGCCCTTTTCCTTGCAGGCTTTAAAGTTTTCGTCTTGGGAAAAAAAAATTTGGGGAAAAAAAAAACGAACAAAAAAACCCAAAAAAACAAAACCAACAACAACAAACAAAAACAATTTTTTTAAAAAAAACGGCGCCCCTTTTGGTTCTATTTAATTTTTATGGCTGCCACGTTTTTGGGGAAAAAAAAGAACGGTAATTTGTTTTAATAATTTGGGAAATTATGACTTGAAAAAAAATTTGGGCCCCGTGTTTTTAAAAGGTTTAAAAGACAGGAAAAAAAAAATGTCCCTTTGGGAATTAAACCCCTCAGAGTCTTCAGTATTTCAATCAGGGGACAACTCTGAATTTTGGGGTGCAATTTAAAAAAAGATTTTTTCGTTTTGGCCGAATTTCCAGTTATTAAATACATCAAAATATAGGACTAAGATGACCCTGAATTGTCATATATTATCAAATCTAATAACGTCTTAGCTTTTTTTAAAAAGGGCCCTGTTGGGGGTCATCATTATTTGAAGAAAAAAAAAAAAACCTGGTCAAAATAAAAAAAAAGGGTTTTGTCATTGGGAACATTTTCTTGGTCTTTACTTAATTTGTATAGAACTGTAATACCATTACATTAACCAGGTGGGCCGATTGATTGAAGCTAAGTCTTCATTGGATACTCGAAAAAAAAAAGTTTTTTTTTAAATTTTGGCCAAAAAAATCGTCCTTCAAATACCCGAGGGATTAAAATGCCCATCCCCTTGTCAAAAATTTTTCAGACAGGACTTCGCTTGAATTTTTCAGGTTTGAGATTTTTTTGAAAAAGGTGATGGTCATTTTAATCCATCGATATATTTTTTGAGGACGATTTTTTGGGAAAAAAAGTTTTAAAAAGTTTTTTTTTATCAAATCGATTTACAGCAGTTCAGTTGTTTGTTTTTTAATGATTTCACTTTGCCCTCATGCCAAAATAGGGGACAAATTAGATATAAAAAAATTCCAAAATAAGTAGCAAAAATCAAAAAATTGCCCAAATTACATCTGTAACTAAAGGGAAGCGTACTGAGCTTTTGTGCATTTTAAATTACGGGGGTCTAGGGGTTTAAGGCAATTAAAATTTGGTGGGTAGGTTTTTTTAAATTCAACCCCCACCGTCGACGGCCCAATTTCAGTTCTCAAAAAAACAGCTCTTAATTGACATTTCTTAACGTGCTCGGGGTTTAACCTTGCGGGTTAAAAACAGTATTGTCTCTTTTCAAAAAAAAAATGCCTACGCCTTGGCTTGGCAACATTTTTGAAGCGCGCTTTAAGAAAATTTTTTTTTGGCATTGTTTTTGGGGGAAAAGCTCTTTATTTAAAACTTTTTAAAATATGCTTTCAAATATTTAACATTTGGAATGTGGGAATAATAGACATGTTTTAATTGCTCGTTTTTGATAGATCATTTTGTCGGTGCGCAAAATCTTTTTTGGGGCTCAATTCCGTGGTAATGTTTGGCTCTATAAACGTCCCAGATATTATTTTTTTCTCTGCGGGGCCACTTTAAAAACCAAAACCCAATTCCATACTCCCCCAAAATTCGTCTTGATTTTTTATGTTTTTTTTTTTTAAAACTAATCCTACATTTTCCCATCACAAATCAGGGTGATTTTTTAAAAAAAAACAAACAAAAACAACCCAAAAAAAAAATAACAATTAAAAAAAAGAAGAACAAAAAAAAAAATTAAAACCACAAAAAAAACAAAAAAACAACAAGAAACCGCACCAAAAAAAACCCTTTTTTTAACCCCCCCCCCCCCCCCCCCCCCCCAAAAAAAAAAAAAAAAAAAAAAAAAAAAAGGAAATTTTTTTTTTCCCAAAAGCAAAAATAACAAAAACACCAAAAATTTTAAAATTGCAGGTATTAGCCTAAATTTATACCCCCGGTAAAAAATTTTATTTCCCCAAACCCAAACCCCCAATTTGTTCGTTACAAAAAAGATAACGATTTTAAAATTTTTTTCCGGGTTACCGCCCTGAAAAAATTTTAATACAAAAAAAAAACTTTCATTCTTACCTGGTTCATTACTTTAATTTGGTTTTTTAAAAGAAATGGGGGTCGAACGAGCGCCAAAACGCCGAACCCGAACGGAATAAGCCTTCTAAAAGTGACCATGAACAGATCTGGTTTGGGGAAGGGATCTCAAGCGGTATGCAGCTTTTCGGATCTAAGGTCACGTGATGAGGATAGGTTGGGTTGCTGTTGGCTTGTGTTAGGGGAGGGGGGCAAAAGGGCAGTGTCATTCAATAGTATATAATGTGCACGTGGCGCCCCTATTTCAGAGAGAAAATTATAAATTGATTTAAAGGGGGAAGGTGGGGGAGGGGGGGGGGGGGGGGTTGACCCCCCAAACCCATCGAGGTGTTGGGCTTTGGTTTGGGCCCCCATACGAAATCAAAGAGAAAAGGCCCCCTGGTAAATTTGGGGGGAGAAAAGGGGGGGTTTGGGGGGGGGGGGGGGGGTTTGTGCAATCAGCATGGGGGGGGATATAAAAAAATTATATAGGCAATAGTGCCCCGGGATATGTTTGTTTGTGTTTTTGTTTGGATATGTTTTGTGTGTGTGTTTTTTGTTGGGGCGGGGCGGGGGGTGTTTTGTGAAAAAAGATTTCACAAAAATACCTTTTTTTGGGAGCTTTTTAAAAGATTAGTATACGATAAATTTGAAAAACCCTTGTTGGGAAAAACTTGCAAAAAGGAAAAAATTTTTTTTGTTTCACAAAAATAGGTTTAGAAAAAAAAAATTTTTTTAGTAGGATTTTATTTTGAAAAAATATTGCTAATTTTTAAATTTAAAGATGTTTTTTATTTTCGGTCGGTTTTCTTGATTTATATCTCATTTGTCAATTCTCAATGCGGGGAGCACACTGATGTATCTGTGTGAAATTTAAAAGCGGGTTTTTTGTTTTTTTAAATATATATACTGAGGTCCTCACTAATTTTAAATTTCCCGAGCGTTTATATGGGGACGCAGTTATTACATACAAGACCCTTTCAGTCGAGTCGGCAGGGTTTTTGGGGTTTAAAAAAATCACTATTTACCATCGGGGAGCGGGACTTTTTTGATTATACAACATCCCCGCCTTTACGCAAACCCCCTCCCCCTTAAAAAAAGAGATGGTCTCTAACTGTTTTACAAACGAACTGTCCAAAAAAAACAATCGATGAATTGGGTAAGAATTCTAAAAATTTAAAAATAAAGGGAATTTTGGGAGGGGGTTTAAAATCCCCCACCCGTCATTTGGACAGAACTTTCATTGCGTTTATCATATTTGCTCCCCCTCCTCTTTTATTCCGGGGAGTGACGGGGATTAGACGAGAGGACGCGAGAAAAAAACTGAAACACGTGATCGGTAAGTCGGGTTTGTTTTGTGTCCCCCCGGTGAGCAACTAAAACTCTGTAATAAGTCATTGAAACCAAAAAAAGAGAATACAAAGGGCCCCCTAGTTTGTGTTGAGAAATGCGAGTCTTCATCCTTAAAATCCCAAAACAGATATGCCCCCAAAAAACGACAATTAAAATTAAAAATTAAATTTAAAAAAAATAATAAAAAAATAAAAAAAATAAAAATAATAAAATAATAATAATAAAAATAATAATAATAATAAAAAAAAATTTTAAAAATAAAAATAATAATTTAAAAGGTCAAGTAATTTTTAATTTATTACAAACAACCTTTTTTAATTTTTATGTTCCAATTCTAAAAAAAATAATTGAAGTTATAGAAGGAAAACATTGACGGGCCCAAACGCCCCTTTTTATTTTTTTAGACAGCCATTTTGGTGTTTCATTTATTTATCCATCTTTGGGTTTTTCTTGAGCACGTTGCCGGTCACCTTGGGTTTCCCCAATCACGATCCTTGCGGTGCGAAAGAAAACTGTGTTGCTTTTAAAAACACT
>NW_027622716.1:0-11831 GCF_034508935.2 Berghia stephanieae
ACCATTGATAGTTCCCTCAATTTCTCTCAACATATTAATATAATATCTAAGATTAAATATCCTAATGAAATTGAGAACATTTCAAGTAAGGAAGAAAACTATGTTAAGAGTTTATGACTCATTGATTAAAAGTGTAATTGCGTTTGGCTGCACCATATGGTATGGAGGATGCCGACTTAAAGATAAATCAAAAATTTCAAAATCTATCAAAGAGGCATCAAAAATAATAAACCATCCTCTTGTTGGAGTAGAAAGAATTCATGGAAAAGCAATAGAAAGGAAAGCATTCTCAATTACCAACGATAAAAAACATATTTTATACCATGAATTTAGTCTTTTACCATCTGGGAAAAGGTTTTGTCAGATTAAATGTAGAACTAACAAGTATAAATCAACGTTCGTTCCATCAGCAATAAAAATTTTGAATATTTCATATGGTACAGAAAAACTAAGGATTGATTCGTTGACTGATTAACTGATTAATTTATTTAATGTAAGATTAACTGACCAATTGATAATGATGATAATTTTTGGTGTCGAATTGCCACAATCGTAACAAATTGAAAACGAAATGAATATGTTTATGTTGTGTATATCGCACGTGTGAAAGAAAGAGAGGAAGAGAGAGAGAGAGAGAGAGAGAGAGAGAGAGAGAGAGAGAGAGAGAGAGAGAGAGAGAGAAAATAAGTAGGAGTGTAATATCTGTTCAATGTTACAGTTATCGTTTAACGTTATAACAAGTGTAACTAAATGACAAATTGCCATATTTATGGACAATAAAGATCTATTCTTCTTCTTCTTATTATTATTATTACTACTACTACTACTACTACTACTACTACTACTACTACTACTACTACTACTACTTCTACTATTACTACTACTACTACTACTGCTGCTGCAGCTGCTGCTGCTGCTGCTACTACTACTACTACTATTACTATTACTACTACTACTACTACTACTACTACTACTACTACTACTTCTACTACTACTACTACTTTTACTACTACTTCTACTACTACTACTACTACTGCTAACTACTACTACTACTACTACTACTACTACTACTACTACTACTACTACTACTACTACTACTACTACTACTACTATTACCAACCACCACCACTACTTTTCCAGAGCAAATATAACGAATTTTCAAAGCAAGTTCACCATGTCCAAATCAAATTAGGCGTTATCCAGCGCAAATTCAACTATCCAAATTAAATTCGTCATCCCTCTTTATTTTTAGTAATTTACGTCTCCTAAAGTTAGTTCAAATTCATACGTTTTAAAGACCAGATCTGTCGGTTTTCAAATTGAATTCACCGTTTCCAGTGCACATTCAACATCAACAATTGCATTACAGAATAAAATGAAAAAAAAAGAAAAGAAATATAACCATGAAATACTATAATCATCATCATCATCGTTGTCGGCGTCATCATCATCATTCATCAGCCTTCTACCCGTCAGTCAAGAGCCAAGGGAACTCACTCTGAATATGTAAACAAATTAGTTTCCCTGACGACTCAGTTTATCGTCTGCTACTTCATCTTCTGATTACCGGTCAATAACAAAGTGCCTTTTAAATTATGATTTAGGTAGGTACATACAAATTCACCAAAAGCATGATGCAGAGGCAACCTGCCAAACCTTACAACAAAATAAGCGATGAAGACAAACGAAGACTGTTTGGCTGTTTTGGCAGATGTGAGGATTGCATTCTACTCGCTCAGCGAAGGCAAATGAAAATGGGAATAAATCGGCTTACTCACAATACTTAGCTTCTATACCAGGACAAATCATTCGTTTGGAAAGAAAAATAAATAAAAAACTTACCGCTTACCGTCAAAAGCAGTTTAGATTTGAAGATACATTTGTTTTCTATAAAAAAACATTCTAGACAATCCTTGATGGATGTCAAAAGTTGTGTTTGAAATTATATCCTAAATATTTTCATGATTCATTCCTCGCTAAATCTTGTGTGTTTTCCGTCTGTCCAATGGTTGGTGAGAAAAAGATACGGAAAAAAGTGTCCCTAGATAGGTATGCAATTTGGTGCATAAGTGCAGTAAAAATTGGTGCGCAAAATTAGTTCGTAGAGGATGCGAGACTGTGTGTGTGTGTGTGTCTCTTTCTTTCTTTTTTTTTTTTTTGGGAGTGCCTACATACACGGTAACGGGGCATCTAGCCTCAGGATCTATGTACACGTAAACCGGTTTACCGTTGCAACATTCTGTCAGTGATGGTCCTCGCTGTCGTGACCGCGCGCGCTCGTGTGTGTGTGTGTTAATAAATTTATAAAAAAATAATAATAATTTAAAAAATCGAAATATAAAACCAGAAAATAGAAGTTGCATTGAAGGTAAAATAATGTTTTAGAAAGACCTTATTAAATGTGTTGAACAGTCAGGTGGCTCCGTAGCGCAGTGGACAAGCTGTCAGACTCCAACCTTGAAAGTACCGGGTTCGATTCCCAATGTTGGCTTTTTTTTTTTTTTTTTGATTTACTTTGTTTTTTGTTTGCTTTTTTTTCTTTCTTTTTTTTTCAAAAACTTTTTATCATGTTTTTAAAAAACTTCGATTTTAATTTTCTAAAATTATTTATTTATTTGAGATCAGTATTTGTGTGCCATGTTTCTTTTTACTTCTGATTTTTTAAAATTATTGTTATCATTCTTTAATTTATTATCATTGTACATCGGTAATCACTAAGCAGCGTGCTAAACTACAATCTAAAACTATTTAAACCTCATGGACGTATGCAGCAACAACTTTACCATCATCGCCAACGGAGGTGCATAAAAACGGTGCGTTTTTGTACACCTCCAACGGAGGTGTATAAAAACGCCACCAACTAAAAATCCCATTCACATTGGTTACGGCTACGGCGAAAGCAAAAGTATTCCGACTAAAATAATAGTGCCAATCAACTAGAGGATGCATTAAACAAGATATAAACAACAACACCAAAATAATACATCAAGCTCACCATTGTTCAGACGCCGAGTTTGTTCTCCTGAACAATGGTGAGCTTGGTGTATTATTTTGGTGTTGTTGTTTATATCTTGTTTAATGCATCCTCTAGTTGATTGGCACTATTATTTTAGTCGGAATACTTTTGCTTTCGCCGTAGCCGTAACCAATGTGAATGGGATTTTTAGTTTGTTTACAAGTGTCTATTTTCAAACCATAACCACACATCACATAGCGAAAGGAATAGCTCCATTTGTGTATAGGTAGTAAAGAGAGAAGAACAGATGCTCGAATCTATGGAAAAAGCTGAGTTCTTTGAGATGTTATTGGATTGAATTCCCCATTAAAAGTGTTTAAAAAAAGGGGCAGCCGCTGAGTCGGCGGAACCGAATCTTGTTTTCACGTTCAAAGTCGAAGTCGAAATGTCGGGGGCAACAAAAAAAAAAAAAAGGAAACCGCAATCGCACCTTTCATAGTGGCAATGTTTTAAAATCGGTACTACCGCAAACTCGGGGACCCAAATAATTTTGGGGTTTTGGGAGGGGGGAAACTTTTTCTTTAAATTTTTTTGGGGGTTTGTTGGGAGGGGGACTTATAAAAAAAATAAAAAGTCTCTCCCCTCCTAAAACTCCTACTAGAGAGGTGGGCCTTTGGCCTACCAACCTCCGCTGCACGCCCAACTCGCCTTGAGCATGCATTCACGTAAAATATAAAGATTTTTTTTTAAAAACCTACCTCTGTTTCAAAAACTAGCATCTTTCAACTTTCTAAGAAACATTTTGATTTTTCAGAACTTTAGTTCGTTAAAAAATACCGGCCAATCTGACCCGTTGAGTCGAATGAGAACGAAATTTTGTTGTTTACACGGTTCAAAGGAAATGCCGTAAATAAGCTTTCATGGACTTCGTGTGTTGTTTTTACAGTGTCACGTGACCATTTTGAGAAATTTGTCGTCTGCTACAAATAATTAGACCGGTAGGGGGTAGATATTTTTGTTGGAGCAGAGAAAAAGTGAGTATTATTTCTTGTACTTGTAGAGAGGCCTAGGGTCCACCAGCAGTCAAGTTGATTGAATGAAAGAAAAAAGGCCTTTTTCAGACACTATGGCTATTTCTATGACACACACGCATCCATCTATCAATGAACACTACCCTACCCTACAGTAAAGTAAAACGTTAGCTTTGAATATGGAATGTTTCAATGTTAGATGCCTGTGTAATTTGTTAGTTCCCATCATCATCACCATCATCATCATTAGGGGCAGCGTGGCTCAGTGGTTCGGTCTTTGGTTCGCACCCCAAAGGTACCGAGTTCGATCACCCGCCGCTGCACTGTGTGGCCTTGAGCAAGCCACCTCGTCCTAGCTCAATTTGCGGCGCTGCACTGTGGCTGACGCCTGGGTTATTCCAGTCTTCCCTTAGAATAGACCGTAGAGAAAAACCTCCCCTATGGGATGAATAACGGGAATTTTATTTATTATTATTTTTATAATTTATTTATCTTCACCATCATTATCAGCAGGAGCAGCAGCCCAGCATCATCATCACCTTAATTATAATAAATAAAATAAATATCAACACATGTTAATGTAATCATCAATCAAAACAGCTCGCAGAATTCACAAATTGCTCCTAAAAGACCATACCTAGGAAAAAAAACAAAACAAATACTATTGCTAACTTATCTGAAAAGGAATAGTTTCAAAAGAATCCTAAAATTATTAAAGCTCGGGAGCGTCTTTGATTTCTTTGTCTAATATATTCCATACTTTTGGGGCCCCGACAGAGAAAGATTTTCAGCTAACTATAGTTTATAATATGGGAACATTAATCAGTCGTTTATATTGGAATCGGAGTGGTCAAGCAGGTGTATGAATTCAAAGCTCATTTCCACGGATCAATGAACTTCATAATAATTCAATTTTCCCCCTAGCAGGCCATACAAACCTACATCCATTTCATAAAGTACCAGTCGCCTGTTTCGGGTCTTTTTTGTACTAAAACTCTTAATAGTATCCGTCACTGCTTATAGATAGTTATACATTCACACCTGAGTCGAGTAAAGTAATGTGTGGTAAGTGCCTTACACAAGGACTTAACTTCGGGATCAGAATTTTCCAGGATCACTGTCACCCACTCGACCACTTACAAGGCTTAACATCGCTTGATTTATGACAAGAAGAGACACCTTACCGCTGAGCCACAGAACAACTAATAATCACAACATTAAGGATCGCAACAAATGTATGCTTTTAATCTTTCTTTTAAAAGTACTTCTTCAGAGCTATTGGGCCCGATGAAGCCGGAGTTCAGTCCGATTTCCATATCGGAAAACTTACGAAAGCAATTGCCCATTAGTCTATCGCAAGGAACTTTCCGCCAGATCTAACAGACTTTGCTTCCCAATCACTACTAGGTAGACAAGGGGTCAGAATATATGTATCTACTTCACCCGGAATCGAGCTCGGTTCCCTTGCATGTCATTTTGTATAACAGCTTGGGGAGGCAATTGCTTAGCAGTGGAAAGGAACAAAATAAATTCAAATATTAAAAAATCCATTAAACGCTATATAAATGATGTTGACGATGTAGATCTTTTATACGAGAAATTTTGTATAAATAAAATAACTAAAATATCATCAGTATCATCCACTAAGACCATCAATTATTATGTCAGAAAGAAGTGGTCGCCCTTTCTCTATTTCAACGAAAACAGAGAGACACCGAAAATCTTTTCTGCCGTCCAGTATTAGGCTTTATAACAACAAGCAATAATCATTTTATATAATTATTTCTCATTTTTACTTTTTAAAAATATAAATATTAATTTATTAATTTATTTGTTTTGCAATCTTTTCAATTTTCAATTTATAGTGACAGTTTTAACTATTTTACAGTGTTGAAATTATTCATATCATAAAGCGCAGCTCTGGTTATAGAGCTGCTCCTTTTTTATATATATACATCCTATTTCCATTGTATTTTTATCTTATGTGTAAATTATAACACGTCTGTACAAAAAATTTCCTTTTTGGGATGCAATAAAGTATTATTATTTTTTTTATTATTATTATTTTAAGCGAGTGCACTACCTACTGAGCTATTGGGACCCCAAACTTTTAATAGGATGCTAGTAAATCGAAAAGTGCTTTCCGTTGATCTAAAATAGCGTCCACCCAGCTACATACCTACTTCCACTCTAATGGACTGAGCAATAAAAAAAAATTTAAAAAAAAATTGACTGAACTCAGAAACGACGCCGATCCCTATTGTGCGTTCCAAGTTAGGTAATCCCATACATCTTTTAAGAAGACTAAGGATAAAACTACCCCTTCTTCCCATTCCCAAAAAAAGGAAACAAAAACAAACAAACAAAAAAAATAAAAAAAAAAAACAAACACAACAAAATGAAGAGAAAAAAAAAAAGAAACCAAACAAAATAACTAAATGTAAATAAATAAATAGTCTCGGGTTTGGTGTTTGGATGTCAGAAAAGCACCCCCCCCCCAAAAAAAAAAAACAAACAAACAAAAAAAAAACCCCCAAAACTCAACAAAACAACAACAGCCACAACAACAACAACAACAACAACACACACACACATACATACACAAAGAAAAACTAAACAGGAAGTAACAATGTTAAATATTCATATTCCTGCCCAAATTTTAAAGCAACCTAACTAAGCCGAGAGCAGGAAAGGCAACAACCGTAATATCACCTGTTTAAATAAAATTAATAGCAGTAGTAAATAGGCTATAAGATAAAGATTTGAACATGTGTGATGAAAGGTAACCGACAAAGCAAGAAAGCGCGCGCCTCGATGACGACCAGTGACAAATGTGAGGTGGGGGCGGTCATGTAGGTTACACCCGACAACTTTTGGCGCGACATAAATATGAAATATGTCAAGGTGAATATCGCTGTATTCCTTCTCTGATTAGGGGGGGGGGGGGGGGGGGGGGGGGGTTGACGTGCCACCCCTTCACCAAATCAACAACTGATGCAGTTTTGATGGCGTGTGTGTGTGTGTGTGTGTGTGTGTGTGTGTGCCTGTGTGTGCGTGCGTGTGTGGGTGTGTGCGTGTGATGCGACGAACGATCATAAAAAAAATAATAATTAAAATAAATAAAATCAAGGCTTCCAAACAGCCAGATTTTTTCTTGGCCAAATAGAACCTCACATTATCAAACACCACAATCATCCTGACTCCCTTGAAAAACTCATTGATTTTAATTAAATAAACAATCGACTACAGTTGGATAAAACTTATCTTTTCATTTTTTTTTTAAATAAAAGATTTAAAAAAAAAATGAATAATAATAAGAAAAACATTTCTTAGTAACCAATTTTGAACTTGGCCATCTGGCAGCCCCCATCATAACCAGCTGCAGTCAAGCCAGCCACAGACATAAGAGAGGGAGGGGACTGTGAAGTTTCCTGTGGCAACCGAGATGCTCGTGTGTTTTTTTTTCCAAACGAATCACTGCTCGATGACGTCACTGACTCGAAACCCGCTCGAAACCGACTCGATTTTAGAGGACTCGATCGAAAACCCGCTCGATTTGATCGTTTCAAACTCGACCCAGCACTAGTCTGTGGCAATGGCTCGCCTGAGGGACGGAGTGCTCGCCAAATCCGAGGCTAAAATGGCGACGTGGTCACGTGATGCTTTTTATCGATACCAAAATAGTATTGACATTGGGTTAAACTAGATAAATGGCTTTTAAAGAATATTTGACATCTATATTTGGAGTTTAAATGGAACAAATAAAAGATTTAATAAATTTAGAGTATGGCAGTACCTATGTGTCCTCCATGGGTGAACCATCGCTGTAAATAATTAAATATATTGACTACTGTCTAGAGTATAGAACAGTAAAGTTTGCTGCCCCAAACGTAAACAAAGGTCGAGAAGCACATGGCAAACCACATGTTCCTGTCTTGACAGCTCACGTTCCAATGTAAATAATAGAAAGAAAATAACCTTTAAAATTTGGCTGTTAGGTGGCAAAAGAAACACATATTCATAAATACTCGATCATGCATCAAATAATGTCTAGATATGGATATTTTATGGAACAAAAGGTAAAATTTATCAAAAGTTACGTCTATCTATTTTTAGACCAGAGCAAATTATTGCGCTGGTATGAACAAAACGAGAATTATTCGGAGCCTGATTTTCAGAATAATTTAGTCTTATATTATTATTTCTGCAACTGTTAGATTTTATGTAAACATATTTTCAATACTGAAAGTGTATTGCCTACAACTCAAACTACAAAATTGGGAGACCTATATTGTGCGTAAATTATTCCGGTCCCTAACGGAAATCACTAGCAACTTGTTATTGTTTACGTTTGGGGCAGCAAACTTTACTGTTCTATTATTGGTATCGATAGAAATTTTCCTCAATACCCGCCTAAACTAAACAAGAGAAAGGAGCAGGGTTGCCAGTTTGGCATTTTAAATGCCAGATTCCAAAAATCTGGCATTTTTGAAAACCGTTTGGCATTAGAAAAATCATTTGGCATTTGGCATTTTCTTTTCTTGTATATTATACTTCAAATGACACCTTTTCTTAATTATTTCATTACCCCAACAGGAAATTTAGTATAATTCAAAAAAAAAAAGAAAAGAAAACACGCAAGCCACCAGGATATGATAGTAAATTGTCTATCAAAAGTGAGTAGTTTTCTTAGTGGGGGTGGGAGTCAACAGACTTTGGCATTTTTTTGAGTGTTTTGGCATTTTTTGAGTCTTCCCCTGGCATTTTGTTGAAAAATAATCTGGCAACCCTGGAAAGGAGTGGAGTTGCCTCGATAATAGGTAGCTAGAGTAGGTAAAGCAAAACAAACGTGAAAGGAACATGGTCAATGGCATCAAGATGAAGAGTAAGTTTAAGCTGACGGTAAAATAATTAAGTCGGAGGACTTTTCATCCTCCTTAGTCTTAGCGTATTCAAATCTGTCACCTCCACCCATAGGAACGATCCTTTTTTCTACGAAGTGGTTATTCAGAATCGACTCTGGATAACTGTAGGCAGTTATTCAGAGTCGACTCTGGATAACTGTAGATGGTTATAGAATAGTGTTGGGTTATTTGATCGCTTTTACTTTTACTCGATCGACGACCGAGCGCCAAGCCACGAGTCAGTGCTCGATCTCAATGCCGGAAGAGCGAGTTAGTAAAACGATCACTCGATCGTAAAACGATCAAGCGGGTTGTGAGCTTGAGACGATCTTGACACGTGAGACGAGCTTGAGACGATCAGGATTCGAGCGAGCGGAGGGGTAACGAGTGTTTCGAATCATTTCAAATTCAAACGATCACAGTTTGCCATCCGATACCAATCGCCAATGTTTGCACACGGTAGTCTGTGGTTCTTCCACAGCCCTCACTCCTTGTCAGATGTTAGTGTGTCTGGGTGGCAGTGGCAGGGAAATTCGTATAGGTGTATCACGCGTGTGTGACAAGACTTCATTAAACCTACTAAAGTTTGACTATCACACACACACACACACACACACACATACACACACACACACACTAAGGCTATTTCTATGACACACACGCATCCCTCTATCAATGAACACTCCTACAGTAGTGCGGCTATGTGGTCTAGTCATGACGTAACTATAGGTAGTACTCTAGTCGACCATGGCTCTCGTGCATTATAATGGTCTAGTGGTATGACACCCGCTTTGGGATCGGAAAGTCCTGGGTTCGAGCCTCGCGCTCGGTGCATAGTTGAGTCTTTGGACAAGGCTCTTTACTCACATTCTCTCACCGTACTCAGGTGTAAAATGAGTACCTGGCCGTTAACAGCGTTGTCTTTGTCTGAAAAATTGTAATATCGCCTAACAGGCGGCATGTCCCGTCCTACATATTAAATGTTGCTGTTGACCGGGGACCCCTTTACAAAGCGCTTTGATCACATTTAGTGGATATTGTAAAGCTCAATTTTTTAAAGTAAAACATTAGCTTTGAATATGGAATGTTTCAATTTTAGATGCCTGTGTATTCTTTGTTAGTTCCCATCATCATCATCATCATCATCATCATCATCATCATCATCATCATCATCATCAGGGGCAGCGGTACGGTCTTTGGTTGGCACCCGAAAGGTACCGAGTTCGATCCCCCGCCGCTGAGTGGTCTTGAGCAAGTCACCTTGCCCTAACTAAATTTGCGGCGCTGCACTGCGGCTATCGCTTGGGTTATTCCAGTCTTCCCTTAGAATAGACCCGAAAGACGAATCTCCCCTATGGGATGAATAAAGGGAATTATGTTTAATTTATTTATCATCACCATCATATCAGCGGGATCATCATCATCACCACCACCACCACCACCCTAATAATAATGGATAAAATAAATATCAACACATTTCAATGTAATAATCAATCTAAAATCAATCAGTGCTCCTAAAAGACCCTTTGATTTCTTTGTCTAATTCGTTCCATACTTTTGGAGTCCCGACAAAGAAAGATTTTCAGCTAACTATAGTTTATATATGGGAATATTAATCAGTCGTTTATATTGGAATCGGAGTTGTCTAGCAGGTGTATTAGTTCAAAGCGCATTTCCAAGGATTTACCATGCTCAATGAACTTCACAATATTTTATTTAATTTATTCCTCCGGCACGCCATATCGACCATACATCCATTTCGTACAGTAGGTACCGATCGCTGTTTGGAGTCTTTTTGTATTAAAGCTCTTTACAATACCCGTCATTGCTTATAAGATAAGAATACATTCACACCTGAGTCAAGTGCCTGACACACGGACTTAACGTCTGGATCACAATTTTCAACAATCACTGTCACTCATCCGGCCATTGACAAGGCTTGATTTTGTGACAAGAGACACCGTACCACTGAGCGACCGAACAAATAATCACCATCTGCGCCATCGTCATCATCATCATCATCATCATTATCATCATCCTCATCACAGCCGTAACAGCCAGCAAAACCACAATCATCATCTTCGGGTCCGGTCTATCCGTGTGGGGGGTGGGGGTGGAACCTGCTAAAGTATTTCATTTTTTAAACAGAAACACGATAATCATCATCATCATCATCATCGTCATCCATTGTCGTCGGCATCGTTATCATCGTGTCCGGGCAATCCGTGTGTGTCTGGGTGTGGAACCTGCTAAATATTATTATTATCTACCTACCTAATAAAAACACCCATTCTTGTTCATTTATTTTTCAAATAATGAAATGAAAGGCACGACCTTTCCCGCACACACATAGAGGCGTTGAGATGACGACAGTGACCAATTCTAGGAAGGTGGGGCGGACCGGGCCGACCCCCCACGACGGCGCCGCCGGCCCGGACCGACAACTTTTGGGCGGACAATAAAATGAAAATGTTAAGAGTGACAGCGGGATGATGGGTGGTGGGAAAACGGGGAAGGGGGGGGGGGGGGTGGTCTCAACCCTTCACCATCAACTCGCAACTGTTTTTGATGCGTTTGTACGTGTGTGTGTGGTGGTTTGGTGTGTGTGCTGTGTATTGTGTTGTGTGATGCGACAAACGCACAACGATCATCAAAATCAAGGCTGCCACGAAAGGACCGCAAGATTTCTTCTTGGCACCCAAGTAGTCAAATGACCCGAATAGCAAACGCCAACAAGCATTCTGACTGCCCCTTGAAAAAAAAACTCATTTGTTGTTTTGGATTTAAACAAAACAATTACGCTATACCAGTAGGGATACATTTATATCTTTTCATTTTTTTAAAATAAACATTTATTTTTTTTTAAATGAATTAATAAATAGAAAAGCGTTTTCCTTTCCTTAGTAACCAATTTGACCTAGGTCCATTGTGCAAGCCCCC